>NW_021896341.1:0-613 GCF_006229205.1 Suricata suricatta
AGAGCATAGCTAGAACTTGGTCTCATATACATGAAAAGGATGGTTCCATAATAAATTGTCACTCCAGTTAGGTGAGAGCCACATGTAGAAAAGACTTTTCGCCTCCTTTCAGCAGAATGAATCTTCAGAATGGTCAACAGAATGAATCCATAGGAGGTCAGAACTATCAAGATTGTGACCATCTCAATAGAAGCCACCAAGTAGAAGAGCAGGAGCTGATTTGTGTGAGTGTCAGAACAAGAAATGGCGAGGAGAGGAGGGATGTCACAAAAGACATGTCTAATTACATTGGATGCACAGAAGGACAGGCTGAAGGTGGCCACTGTGTGGACAGAAGCATGCAAAATGCCACCCACATAGGAACCAATGATGAGTGGCACATAGACTCTGGGTGACATGATCACGGAGTACAGGAGCGGGTTGTAGATTGCTACATAGCGGTCATAGGCCATTGCGGCCAAGAGAAAGCATTCTGTGGTCCCAAAGGTAACAAAGAGAAGCATCTGGGCTGCACATCCAGCATAGGAAATGGCTTTATTCTCTGCGAGGAAATTGACCAACATTTTTGGGGTGACAACTGAAGAATAGCAGGCATCCAAGAAAGACAATACGC
>NW_021896342.1:0-613 GCF_006229205.1 Suricata suricatta
CGGGGCCCCTGGGTGGCTCAGTCGGTTAGGTCTCCGACTTCGGCTCAGGTCATGATCTCACGTTTGTGGGTTCGAGCCCCGCATCCAGCTCTGTGCTGATACGCTCAGAGCCTGGAGCCTGCTTCCGATTCTGTGTCTCCCTCTCCCTCTACCCCTCCCCGTCTCATGTTCTGTCTCTCTCTGTATCAAAAATAAATAAAACATTAAAAAAAAATTAAAAAAAAAAGGCACTGTCTTGAGAGGACCAAAAACCCAGGAGAAAAAAACCCCCTCTAATCTGATGTAATAGCCAGAGCCTGTCGCTGTAACCCCCGCCCATTCTGCTTCTGTAATGACGCTTGGGGCGGGACCCAATCAATTGACTCCACATGCTCTGACTTATACTTCCGACCAATGTCCATTCTATAGCTGTGAAACGCCCCAGAACCTGTTTGCATCTGCCTATAAAGGAAATGTAAATCGCCAGCACCGGGCTCTCTGGTTCTCTCCGCTCCACTAGCTGGGAGTGGGCAGAGGCCCAGGTTCGAACCTGCAATAAACGACCCTTGCTTTTTGGCTTTGACTCTGGACTCTGGTGCGTCTTTCTTGGGGTCCCCCGTGATACGGGCATAAC
>NW_021896343.1:0-613 GCF_006229205.1 Suricata suricatta
TTGATTGTATCATTCAGATCTCGAATTCTCCTTTCCTGCTCCTGGATCAATTTCTCTCTCTTTTTTTCAGCTTCCTCTTTTGCTAGAACTATATCTTCTAATTCACCTATTCTTCTCTTTGCCTCGTCAATCCTTGAGGTGGCTGCCTCCAGTTTGTTATTCACCTCACCTATAGCCTTTTTTAACTCATCAGTTGATTCTTTGATGCTTTTCTCAACCCCGGCGATTAATCTTATAACAAGCTTTTTAAAATTCTTGATCTGATGTTGTCTAGTCTGCCTTGAGCAGTTCTGTGGCTGTAACTCCCTCCTGGAAGTTCTTCAGGGGAGAGTTTCTTCGTTTTGTCATTTTTGCTAGTTTTCTGTCTCTTGTCACCTTTAGAAAGCTCGTTTTGCTATGCGCACCTATTAATATTTCTCTGTTAAATGAGGCTTATTGACTGTCCAGGTCCTGCCTTTTCAGGAAATATTCTCTTAATGATGTCTCTCAGTTTCTCTTGTTGTGCCTGTGAGTATTTTATTTCCCTACTCTGCAATATTTGGGACTCGCCTTCTTGCACACTTTGGCTTGTTTCTTGGTGTAGTCCTATGAAGGAAGACAGACTGACAAACAC
>NW_021896344.1:0-613 GCF_006229205.1 Suricata suricatta
TAGCAATGGATAGATTATCTAATCAGGAAATCAACAAGGAAACAATGGCTTTGAATGACACACTGGACCAGATGGATGTAACAGATATAGTCAGAACATTTCATCCAAAAGCAGCAGAATATACATTCTCCTCCAGTGCACATAAAACATTCTCCAGAATAGATCACATCCTGGGACACAAATAGTCCACAACAAGTATAAAAAGATTGAGATGGGGAGGGGGGGTGGAGCCAAGATGGCGGAGAGGAAGGGAGCTCTGTAAACTCCCTCCGCACCGTTTTTCGAACTGAGAAGGATATTACATTCATCTGAGAGAACGGAAGGAGAAAATATGAACTCCAGAAGGAATAGAACCTCAAGGATACCTGAGTGAGTGGGGACGAACGGGGGAGATCTGAGGACGGGCCAGCCCGGGACGGGCAGGGGAGGTAAGATCCCCAGCCCAGCGTGGCGCAAGTGCGCGGCGCCTGGGAGACAAAGGGAAGAGACAGAGTCGGAACACGCTCATAGAACTGTCCCTGGGGAAGAGGTATAGAACGCTTGGCTGCGCGTGGAGACAGAAACCCACTCCATAGATAACTGCTGGGCAGCGGGGCGCAAGAGAAGGAATAGC
>NW_021896345.1:0-613 GCF_006229205.1 Suricata suricatta
TGAGGGTGCTGCTCTACTCCTGGAGAGAAGGCGAGCAAGCAACGCAGAGGGGCAGAGGGAGTTGAGAATCGCCTAAGGTGGATGGAGAGATACTGCTCTTCTTGAGGTGCATTTGTGAGAGGTGGCATTCACAGAATCGCCTTTCTGGGGACAAAGGAGCAGGCAGGCACCATTTTCCTCCTCTGGCCCTCAGCAGAGGTGCAGAGAAACCTGCTGAATGCAGCTAACACAGATACTGGCTGTCTAGCCTGCTTTGCTCCAAATCTCATTCCCCTGCATTCTGCTGTGACTGCCCTTCTCAGTCAAATCTGCATTGGTCCCAGTGCAGTGAGACCCTCCCCCAGAAGACCAGCGCAGGTCCTTGCCACAGCACATCCCTAAAGTGACATTTTAAAAGTCAGTAGTCTTGGCTGGGAGAGAGCTCCACGTGCACTGCACTGTTTCAGGCAAGCAACCAGGAGACCCAGAAGACAGTATGAAAACAGAGATCTGAAAAACACCTGGAATACACAAGGGGAAATTATTTGCTCTTCTGGGAGGGCCTTCCTGGGAGCAGCAAGCACAGACATCTCTCTGATAGGACAAAGGAACTGGCTGGCACCATTTCCTTCCC
>NW_021896346.1:0-1376 GCF_006229205.1 Suricata suricatta
GTCAAAAGACCAGTGAAAGCAGAAGGCATTCTGCAAAGTCTAAAGGGGTTGCACCTGCTGGGTGTCTGTCCCTGGCTTCTTGACCTCGGCCCCAAGGACAGTGCCTCAACCAAAGCCAACCCACAGCAAAAAAAGGTGACCACGACATGAGCCCGCTTGGGTTCTTTCTGAATCCTACTGATACAGAAGCCCTTTGTGTTTTCTGTAATTCAACAATTCCTCCTGTACCCCTGAATTGCCAAACAGCAACGGACCCGAGGCTGCCCCACCCAGACCCATCACGGGACCACAGCAGGTGCGGGACGCATCCTTCCAGAGGTGCAGGGAGACCAGGGGCCTGAAGCTGCTTTGGTGGCACTAGTTCTGCACCTCTTCCTCACAGCGACCTCAAGGAATGGTGCCCTGATTGTCCCTTGAAGTGCTAATGGGGCCACCGAAGCACAGGGCCAGCAGGAACCTTTCTGGAATCCCAGGGCTACAGAGCGGCAGGGTTTGGATTTGGAGCACCGAATCCTAACCACTAGACCACCAGGGAGGCTGGCAGAGCTTGGATTCGAATCCAGACATCAGACACTGGAGCCTTTATGCCTCACAGCCTCGAGGTGCTGTGATTCACCCTTTTTCAGAGGAGGAAAGTCAGCTTACAGAGGTAAGGAACAGGCCCCCGAGCCACTAGGAAGCAGAGCCTGACCTGCACCTGGCCTGGTCTGGCTCCAGAGGTGGACATTTGGGCCTTCAAACATGAAGGCAGCTGCACCAGCTGGCGACACGTGAATCCTGCCACACTGGTTGGTAAACAGCACTCCCTGGCGCCCCCCAGAGGTCCAGCTTCTCCTGGGGAAGCAAAACAAATCAGGGTGGAGCTTCTAACCTTCCCAGCATGCCCTGCTTCCATTATCAGGGCAGGTAAAACATGGAAGCCATGCTGTCTCCCCCTCTACTCCCCTGAAAAAAAAAAAAGAGAAAAGAAATTTTCAAATGACGCCACCACAGGGCCTCAGTGCGAACGTGTGAAACAGCACGTGAGGAATAACCTCCAGAAGTGGTCATACACAGCATCAGTAGGAAGAAGGAACTACCAGGAGAATTTTCTGGAAGATACTATTTGACCTAGAAAACAGGGGATACAATTACCTAAATAACTTGCTACTGAAAACAGCAGCCAGGGGGCGCCTGGGTGGCTCAGTCGATTGAGTGCCTGACCGGCTCAGGGCACAATCTCGTGGTCCATGAGTTCAAGCCCTGTGTCGGGCTCTGTGCTGACAGCTCAGAGCCTGGAGCCTGCTTCAGATTCTGTGTCCCCTCTCTCTCTGCCCCTCCCCTGCTCATGCTCTGTCTCTTTCTCTCAAAAATAAATAAACGTTAAAAAAAAAAAA
>NW_021896347.1:0-613 GCF_006229205.1 Suricata suricatta
CAAAACTGCACAACAGACCTGCCCCCACCAGGGCTAGAGTATATAAGGCCTCTGAGGACAGGGACCCAGTGTGCCCACTGCGATGGAGGGCATAACCGTCTGCTGGCAGAGTCATTTCCGGCCATTGCTCCACCAAACTGCCTGGTAGGAAGCAGAATGCTGGGGCCCCTGCAGTGAGGTTTTCTTCAAAGAAGAGGAGTAAATGTTTTTACACCATCTCCTTTTCCCCACTGTCTGTGCATGTGACAGCAGCAAAGAGCTACAGAATTGGGCTAAAATTTAACACTGAAATTATAACCCTAGAAGAAAGCCTGACACTATTAACATTTAATTGGAAAATACACCATAGTGCAGCTCTTCCAACAGGCTTTACCCAATTACCAACCATCATATAATTATGTAACAAGATGGCTCTAAAAAAACAAATTTAATAATAAAAACGATGGGGTTGCCTAAGAAGTATATTTTTGCCAGAAGTAAAGCAAATCACCCACAATTCAAAAACGGTTTACTATTAGGTAGAAAGCAAAGGTAAGCTTTTTGAGTACTTTTAAAATTAATCTACTTTTAAGAAATTTACCATTTTTAATAAAGGAAATCTACAAAAAAAAGG
>NW_021896348.1:0-613 GCF_006229205.1 Suricata suricatta
TAAAAGGGCCAAGTTTTCCTGCGCTTTTGATCTCATTTAGGGAAGACTGTAAAAATTTCTTTTACCTTTTAAGTATTGAGTTTCACAATAATCTGTGACCTGATTTAGGGAAGTGCTTTTTAAAAAACATTTTTGTCTAACTTCCTACTTGACGTCCTTTTAACTTAGAATATTCCAAAGCGCTTGCTAACTGAATTAGACTTATTTGAGATGTACATTACATAGAAAGCATTGTCAAAAAAAGTAACACTGAGCCTCTATATCGTGTTTGTAATACTGTGGCATGTGTGGATAAAATCCATTCTGCTTCTGCAAAAATGGCCCCTCACTGCCAGACTTTTGCCATCCTCATGTCCTTGAATCTGAAATCTAAACAAACTTTCATTTCAGGAGAGAAACACAATCTCACTGTGTTCCTAACTTTCCACAAACACAATGAGACATGTCACTGTCAATTCCCCTACATTTACCCCGTTGAGTTAAGGGTGCCTACCACAAGATATTCAGAATTCTGAATTCACTCCTTTTGACAGGTCCCTATTTCTCTCATTAGGGGTAGATACAGGAGGCTACAATCAAGATCTGCTCCTTCATTCTTAAAATTACTGCAAAA
>NW_021896349.1:0-613 GCF_006229205.1 Suricata suricatta
GGATACCCAGATTTTAAAAATTGGTAACATTTAGATACACTTTCTTCAAGACTGCAAAATGTCTTATTTTGGAAAATGTTACGCACAGTGACCCCACCTCATCCCTACCCCTCTCCATTTCCTCATCTTATATGTATTGGAACATATTCCAACATATCATTTCAGTTATATTTCAGATCATCTCTCTTTTTTAAAGTTTATTTATTTTGAGAGAGAGAGAGAGAGAGAGAGAGAGAGAGAATTCTAAGCATGTTCTGCATTGTCAGCACAGAGCCCAGTGTGGGGCTCGATCTCACAAACCATGTGATCATGACCTGAGCCGAGATCAAGAATCGGATGCTCAACTGACTGAGGCACCCAGGCATCCCTTAGAGCATATCTCTAAAAGATAAGATCTGTTAAGATACAGAGTTCCAATTAATACGATCACACCAGAAAGTGACAATAATTTATTAATACAGTTAAAATATAGTTAACATTCCAATGTTCAACTGTCTCATAAATGTCATTATTATCTACATTATGCCTAGTATGTCTGAGTCAGGATTCCAGATAAAGTTCACCCACTGTTCTTGTTGGTGTGTCCCCTAAGTACCTTTTTTTTTTTTTTTTT
>NW_021896350.1:0-613 GCF_006229205.1 Suricata suricatta
TCCACAGTTTATTTTATGGAAATGAGTATGTCGGTTATTTCTAGTCTTTTACTATTGCAAATAAGGCTGCAGTAGCCATCCTTCCACGTATGTGCAGGCATATCTGTAGAAATAATTCCCAGCAGTGAAATTAATCTGCAGCAGAGTTTTAATTTGCATTTCTCACTATTGAGGTGCCACATTTTTCATAGGTACAAAGGCCATAGGTGTCCCTTTTTCTCTGAACACTTTATGTGTTTTGCCCATGTTCTACTGGTTTGTTGGTAATTTTTCCCTGACTTTCAATAGCAATTTATACTTTAGAGGAGTATTCTTTTTATATGAGGGGAGTATCAGTCTTCCTATTCTGTCATTTGTCTTTTACTAGTTTGTGGTTTTTGCCAGGCAGAAATTAAGGCTTTTATGCAGTTGAACTTATCAATCTTTCCTATTATGATTAGTGAATTTTGAGTCATAGTTAGAACCACCCCACCCACCCCAATTATACATGAATTTTCATCAGGTTTATTCTAAAACATTTACAGTTTCATTTTTTCACATTCAAATCTTGTCTTCACTGCACTCTTAACTACTAGGCTAGAAAAGGATATAGACTAGACTAGTAGATTTCAAA
>NW_021896351.1:0-613 GCF_006229205.1 Suricata suricatta
GTGGCTCAGGGCAAAGCCGCGAGTGTGCCTGCCAGTGTCGTAGGCTAAGACACATTCGGAAATTAGACACAGGTAGAAAAATGGTTGTGAGAGACTTTATAGGACAAACTTCATTTTCCCGTCAAGCACTGAACGTGTGTCAGTTTAAGGGAATAAGCGATTTTAGAAGCATAAAGCAAAGTCAGACACTGGCTAATGCGTGGGCCACAGTGGGGGGTGGGGGTTAAATACACTCCTGGGCCTGATCGGTCTCTGATACATCGCAGGCCAGTAGTTAGGAATTTCCCAGGATTCCTGAGGAGACTCCTAGATTGCTTAGTTACTGTCTTGTCTCACCGCACAGTGGTCCATGGCCGTACCAACAGGTACTTTTTCTCTCTCGTCTGCAGCACGCACTCCTGGCTTTCAAGTTCATGCTCGTATTCGCCATCTCTGACAAACCATGGCATGTCCAGACGAAACTGGCCCGACTGGAATTTGAGTCTTCGGAGGCACTTAAACAGCAGGTAAAGACAACTGTCCTGAAAACCAATGTGTTTCTTTAGCAAATACCAGGGGCCGGAATCGAGAGGGCTGTCTCAGCGTTTCCTGCAGCCCTTGAAGTCACTAGCTT
>NW_021896352.1:0-613 GCF_006229205.1 Suricata suricatta
CCTATCCTTCAGATTGATCCAGTGGCCATCACTCATGATGGATATTACAAGTGTGAAGTGGCCACACCTGATGGGAATTTCTATCATGGGTATCACCTGCAAGTGATAGGTAAGGAGCATCGTATAGGGTGGTATTTCGGGTGACCAGATTTGGACGGAAACGAATGTTCTCTGTATTCCATCTCCCTGTGTCAAGACTGAAGCATTACCCCCTCCCCCCATCTCTGCAGTGCCCCCTGAGGTGACCCTGTTTCGAGGCAAGAATGGAACTGTCGTGTGCAAGGCAGCTGCAGGGAAGCCAGCGGCACAGATCTCCTGGACCCCAGGGGGAGACTGTCACACTGTGGAAGAACCGTTGGGCAATGACACAGTGACCGTCCAGAGTTCATGCCGCTGGGAGGACCGCCAGGTGTTTAACGTGTCCTGCTCTGTGTCCCATCTCACTGGCAATAGGAGTCGGTCCATAGAGCTGAATCAAGGTAACCACCTGTTTTATTTAGTGTAATAAAGTTGTTGCTCAGCATTTTCCTTCACTAATTATGAGTAACCTATAACAAAGTAAGTAACTTGTGGTCCAGATTTGAAGATATTCCTTAAAACTTAACTGGGTAAT
>NW_021896353.1:0-613 GCF_006229205.1 Suricata suricatta
CCCACCAAACTTATATTTAAATAAGCTCTCCCCTTTACAACTTAACTCTCTTGCCTGCTTTTACCAATAGGACATATCACCATCCAATCTTGACATATTTTACATGTTTTTTTACTTTTCTACCAGAATGTAAGATCCATGAGGACCGAAGTGTTTTTCTCTTTTGTTCACTGCGCTTTCATGCACCGAGAATAGTGCTTAGAGGGGCACCTGGGCATGTCAGTCAGTTAAGCGTCTGACTCTTGGTCATGATCTCATGGTTTCGTGAGTTCGAGCCCCTCATAGGGCTCTGCACAGGGAGCTCAGAGACTGCTTGGGATTCATTCTCCCTCTTTCTCTGCCTCTCTCCTACTTGTGTTGTGTGTCTCTTCAAATAAATAAATAAACTAAAAAAATAGTGCTTATAAAATAGTAAGCATAGAATAAATTTTTAATGAATAAATTACTCAATCGATGAGTAAGTTAACAACATTGCATTCAAGAGGGGATTTCGTAGTTAGTTACTATGCACACGGTTCTGTATAATATTTTTAGGTCAAATCATGTTTACTAACCCTGGAATAAAGTTGACACTAAGAAATATTTTAAAGTCATATTGGTATTAATTATTAAC
>NW_021896354.1:0-613 GCF_006229205.1 Suricata suricatta
ATTATACAATATCAAAGCTAGGAAGTGGACGTTTCCCAATGCGTGTGCATAGTTCTGTGGTAGTTTTGAAAAATGGCCTCCAGAACACATGTTTAATTTCTGATTCCAAGAATCTGAAAATAGTACTGTAGATTGCAAAAGAGTTGACTATTAACTGATAATGCAGAAGATTTGATGAAGTTAAGGATCTTGAATGAAGGCAATCTTTCTTGATCATTAAGTTGGGCCCTAAATGATATTACAGTAGAAGAGACAAGCTGTGCGTGACTGGTAACAAACAAAAAAAGAGAAGACACTGGTGAAAAGAAGCAAGGAAGACATAATCACAATCCAAGGAATGTCTCTAGCTACCAGAAACTGGAAGAGGCAATTAAGGAATTCTCTAGAAGCTGTGGAGGGAGGGCAGGCTTGCCAATACCTTGATTTTGGCACAGTGGGACTGATTTGGGAGTTCTGTCCTCCAGTATTGTAAGAAAATAAACTTCTGTTGTTTAAGGCATCCTGGTTGGTGATTATTTGTTTCTCATTTCAATTTCATGGAGAGATTGGATAAATGCAAATGCAATCAAGATGCAGAACTATTTCTTCATGGCAAAGATCTCCCTTTTGATGA
>NW_021896355.1:0-613 GCF_006229205.1 Suricata suricatta
CCTGACTGGTACCAGATTCCTGGTGTCTGCTGTGACCAGATCCAGTAGAGCTTTGTCCACGTCCAGCACCCGAATGTCTGGAGCTGTCTCGGGACTGCTCGTGGTGGCGCCCTTGCCTCTCCCTGGTGCTGGCTCCTGACTCCCGGTGGGCAGAGTCAGGCTGCCCATGGGTGGCTCTCTGCCCTTGGTGAGACCCTGTGCGTCTGGATCTATCTCCTGACTGCTCATGGCCAGACCCATGTTGGGTCCTTGAAGTGCGGGTCCTGGGGGATTCTCTACCTGTGTCTTCTGAATGTCCTTCGCTGTCGCTGGCCTGACTCACACTGGATTCCCGATGTCTGCTTGCCCTGGATCCGGAGGACGGTTGTCCACGACCAGTACCTGAGCGTCTGGTGTTGTCTGCTGACTGGTCACGCTGGGATTCTTGTCTTCCTCTTGTGCCGGATCTTGACCGCCCTTGGGAGGAGTCAGTGTGTTCCCGAGAGGGTGTCTCTCCGAGATGAGCCCCTGATTGTGTGGGGCTCTCTACAGAGTGTCCTCGACTAGATCCTTGTCCTCTTCTGGTAGCAGAGTCTGGTCGTCCATGGGCAGAGTCCGACTGCCCGTGAATGTC
>NW_021896356.1:0-613 GCF_006229205.1 Suricata suricatta
GAGGCTGCACAGGAGAGTCGCAGGGAGCCCCCAGGCTTCGCCAGGCCTCCCCCAGACTCCACCAGCTGCACCTCACACTGGACACCTGCAGACACAAGACATGCTGATCAGGAAACTGTCACACACCCACTGCTTCTCTCATTCATATCCACTCACATACTCAGTATCTCGCATTCACCAGGAATTACCCTTTAAAACAGCAACAAGGAAAACCCAGCCAAGCACAGACTCCATAGTGACAGGTCTGTGTTCTGTCCTGATCACAGAATGGAACACCTGGGACTCTGGGGCTGGGGCTCCTCTCCCAGCTGTAGGGTCCTGGCTGGGCTGGTTTAATCAGCACAGAAAGGGCCCTATTTGCATATCCTTTGACTATATATCAAACTCCAGATCTAGATTTGATTCTTTAAAAGTGAACAACAGGGTTAGGGAGGCACTTTTCGGTCGGTATGTGTAGATGGCGCTGTCACAGTGTGAAGAATTCTAATCTGTGAATTCAGTTATATTTGCAGGCACGTGTGTGTTTTTACTTGTCTTTCATCAACATAGGTCATTTGACTATACAAGTACTTTACACACATTTTGAAGTTTAGTCCAAAATACTTTATTCTGT
>NW_021896357.1:0-1376 GCF_006229205.1 Suricata suricatta
CTATGTGAAATAAGTCAGGCAGAGAAGGACAGATACCATATGTTTGCACTCATAGGTCTAACAGGGGAAATGTAACAGAGGACCATAGGGAGGGGAAGGGGGAAAGAGAGTTGGGGAGAGAGAGGGACACAAACCATGAGAGACTATTGAATACTGAAAACGAATCGAGGGCTGAAGGGGGAGGGAGAGGGGAGGGGGGAAGGAGGTGATGGTCATGGAGGGGGGCACTTGTGGAGAAAAGCACTGGGTGTTATATGCAATCCAATTTGATAATAAACTATTAAAAAAAAGTGCCTTAACAGTATAGCCTGTGTGGTTTTTAAATTTTTCTTATGTAGAAAGGATTTTCAATTATTGTTGCTTTAAATTTGCTGGAATAGATGGGAATTGCTATGCTCTGAGACCTCACAGTTTTGAAACTTCTACATCCCCTGCTTCCTCCATATGGACTCCCTTATGTTTACTTTTGAAATTCTTCATATTTCTTCATGTTTTAATTAAACTTCCAAGTACTTCTGGAAATAAGTGGGTATATATTTTAAATGATTTTTATAATATAATTTTGGGCTTTTCACTGGGCCGTAATTAATTTTGAGGAAGTTCCCCATAATTCTTTAAAACGTAATCTGTTTATTATTTTTAATGCTTATTAGTTTTTGAGAGAGAGAGAGAGAGAGAGAGAGAGAGAGAGAGAGAGAGAGACAAAGTGTGAGTAGGGGAGGGGGAGAGAGAGAGGGAGACACAGAATCTGAAGCAGGCTCCAGGCTCTGAGGTGTCAGCACAGAGCCTGACGCGGGGCTCAAACCCATGAACCCTGAGATCATGACCTGAGCTGAAGTCGGATGCCCAACCTACTGAGCCACCCAGGTGCCCCTACAACGTAATCTGTTTAAAAACATATTTTATATTTTAAGATGGGAAAACAATGCTCCTTTAAGTTTTATGGAAAGAGAAGTTGAGTCTTAAAGATCCTTTTGCTGTACATTAATAGTCTTCTGTACAAAAACACAAGATGTGGAGGAGGGAATTAATTAGGGAGATACATGGTAGATTGCCATTATTTTTTCTGATGATAAGAGGTACTTTGGCAAAGAATTCTAGGTGTCTCCCAAGTCCATTCTGCCCTGATTTCTTAGTAATACTCATTTTTTTTGGGGGGCTATACATTCACCTAGTAAAAGAGTATATTTCCCAAGTCCCCTTATGGCTAAAGTACCACGTTACTAGACCTTGGCCAGTGAGATGAAAGCCCGAGTGCTAGTTGTGACTAGTCTCCCTAATGTGTGGGTGACGGCTCTTCTTCCCTTTTGCCAAGCATGCTCGCTGGAACACCTGCCATCTTGCATTATGAGTCAGACCACACTCTACAAATAGTG
>NW_021896358.1:0-613 GCF_006229205.1 Suricata suricatta
AGCTAGAACAAACTAGCTTAAAATTCGTATGGAACCACAAAAGACCCCGAATAGCCACAGGAATATTGAGGAAGAAAACCAAAACGGGAGGCATCACAATCCCAGACTTTAGTCTCTACTACAAAGTTGTCATCATGAAGACAGTAGGGTATTGGCACAAAAACAGACACATGGACCAATGGACTAGAAAATAGCCCAGAACTGTGCCCACAAGTGTACAGCCAATTAATCTTTGACAAAGCAGGAAAGAGTGTCCAATGGAAAAAAAGACAGCTTCTTCAACAGGTGGTGTTGGGAGAGCTGGACAGCAACATGTAGAAAAATGAAATTAGACCACTTTCTTTCACTATTCACAAAAATCAACTCAAAATGGATAAAGGATCTGAATGTGAGATAGGAAACCATAAAAACCCTTGAGGAGAAAACAGGAAATAGCCTCCTGGACCTCAATCACAGCAATTTCTTCCTCGACACATCCCCAGAGGCAAGGGAATCAAGAACAAAAATGAACTACTGGGACCTTATCAATATAAAAAGCCTCTGCAGGGGCGCCTGGGTGGCTCAGTCGGTTAAGCCTCCGGCTTCGGCTCAGGTCAGATCTCACGTTTGTGGG
>NW_021896359.1:0-613 GCF_006229205.1 Suricata suricatta
CTGGCCTTGAAGATTGGAGAACTGTGGCCATAAGCCATGGAAATCCAGCAACTACTGTAAATTGAAAGAGGCAAGGAATGGAGGAATGGATTGTTCCCTAGAGCCTTCAGAAATGCACAGTCCCGCCAGTGCCATAATTTGGGCTCGGTGGTACTGATTCCAGACTTTTGACCTTCAGAACTGTGAGAGAGAAGTAATTCCTGTTATTTTAAGCCACTGACTTTGTGGTAATTGTCACTGAAGCTGAACCTTGGTATGCTGATGGTTGGCCTGAGTTTAGTGATTCTTAACCACTTTTAAAAAAATCTCAGTGGGTACACGACTCAAAATGGTGTCAATCTTGTTAATTACAAAGATTGAAGCATACATCCCACCGACATGGAACTTAAGCTGATCGCAAATGGCTTAGTTTGGTTCAGATTTTTCGAAGAATTGGTGTTAGTTAAGGTGTCTCTCTTGTGAAACACGAGACATATAAAGGAAGCGGTGGGAAAAAAGGTGTAAGGACCAACTGAATGAGAACTGGAAGCGATACTACTCAGCTCTTTCATACTTAAATAGCAGCAACCTAACAACTCTATTGTATGTTAATCAATATGTGATTCATTTGGGG
>NW_021896360.1:0-613 GCF_006229205.1 Suricata suricatta
TGAGCTGGTGGTGCAGAGCCTGCTTGTGGTTCTCTCTCTCTCTCTCTCTCTCTCTCTCTCTCTCTCTCTCTACCCCTTCCCAACTCGTACTTTCTCCCTCTGTCTCTCAATAAAGAAATTAACTTAAAGCACAGTAAAATGGAAGCCCTAAGACCTCCCACCTCATGGCGAATATGTGAATATTCAGGGAGTGGACACATAAGGAGCCCTGCACCTCTCAGATGCTTGATCAACATTAACTATTATCAACTCAGACACACAGATGTGCCCCACCTCAAGTAATTTCCAGAACATTTCCTGCCATCTCATTTTCTGTGTTGGTTTTATTGCTTCTATACCTTCTCAGAGAGCAGTCCCCTGGTCTGATGACCTTCTTGTGCCCCTATAGGACAGCAGGACTCTGACCTGGCCTGGGAGTGAGCTGAGTGAGGTGAGCACCTTCCCTAGGGAGCAGCAGCAGGGGCCAGGAGACAGACAGACAGGTCAGGTTATGTCCGTGTAGGCATGTGTGGCCTTCCCAAGGGAACCCCCAGACACCCGGCCCCTTGCCGAGCTGCATGGCCACAGCTGACTGACATTTGACCCCAAAGTTTGTTCTCTCTTTCCCAAGGCT
>NW_021896361.1:0-613 GCF_006229205.1 Suricata suricatta
TGGGAGCCGTGGTTGAAGCCTTTCCCACGCTGGGCTCGCGGGCAGGGGCTCTGCCCGGTGTGGGCTCGCCGGGGAGCGCTGAACTGGGAGCTGCTGTTGAGTCTCTGCCCACAGACGGGGCACCGGTAAGGCTCCTCCCCGGTGTGGGTCCTCTGGGGGACGCTGAGGCTGCAGCTCTGGCTGAAGCTTTTCCCACACTTCCCGCAGCGGCAGGGCCCCGCCCCCCTGCGCGTCCTTAGCTGCGCAGTGAGGTTGGAGCGCTCCCTGAAGCCTTTCCCACACTCGCCGCACTTGTGAGGCTTTTCTCCTGTGTGGGCTCTGATGCCGAACAAGGTAAGAACCTGGGCTAAAGCTTTTCCCACATTCCTGACACTTAGAAGCTTTTTCCAGCTCGGGGCCTGGCCGGTGACAAAGAGAGTTCGCTGAGAGCAGGTTTCCCCACTCGGGAGATGCGCACAGGCCTTTTCTCCGGCGTGGAGCATCTGCTGATTCTCCGTGTCCTGGGACGGGGTTGTCCCCTCGGGCCCGGCTGGAGGACGTTACATCGCCCTCTCGGCATGGGCTCTCCCTTCCCGTCTCTCCTGGACTCAGGGTTCCAAAGATGGTCCCTAGT
>NW_021896362.1:0-613 GCF_006229205.1 Suricata suricatta
GAGAGAGAGGGATGCAAAACATGAGAGACTATTGAATGCTGAGAATGAACTGAGGGTTGAGGGGGAAGGGGGAGGGGGGAAAAGAGGTGGTGGTGATGGTGGAGGGCACTTAAGGGGAAGAGCACTGGGTGTTGTATGGAAAACAATTTGACAATAAAATATTATGGAGAAAAAAAAAACAGAATATTAGCCAAAGTCATTATAACATATCATCCAAAATGTTTAATATACAAAACCATGTGAGTGAAAAATCAAATGATTAGGAGAAATAGTAGAAACACAATCCAATATAATCCATATATTGATATTAGCAGATAATATTTTTAAAATTATAGTAAATATGGTCAAGGATATAAAGGAATAAGTGGAATAATAAGTGAGTACTCTCAGTGTGCAAATTATCAGTGGTCACAAAAAATTTGACCGAGTTGATGAGGGTGGGGAAAATAACATAAGCCAGTATCAAAAGAGCAGGTCAGAATGCCACCTTTTTACCTTTCTGTATGGATTACAGTCACAGGAGATATCTATACTTCCTAGCTTCCTACTACCTATTAATATTGGGGATAAATTAAGTCTGTTGGGTCCCGCCCTGGCCAGCTCCGGCCCGGCC
>NW_021896363.1:0-613 GCF_006229205.1 Suricata suricatta
CCCATGTTCTCTGTCTGTCTCAAGAAAAATAAATTGAAAAAAAAAGAATGTTGCATCTGTGTTCATGAGAGATATTGGTCTGTAGCTTTCTTTTCTTCTAATGTCTTTGTCTATTTTTCCTAAGACCAAACTTGGCCTTAAACATGAGTTGGGAAGTATTCCCTTCTCTTCAGTTCTCTAGTACATTTTGTATAGAATTGGCGTTATTTCTTCCTTAAATATTTGCTAGAATTCACCAGTGAAGCCATGTGGGCTAGAAGCTTTCTTTGTGAGAAAGTGTTAAACTACACGTTTTATTTCTTTAATCGTGCTTCTTAAATTACACATTTATGTTTGAATAGTTTATGTCTTTCCTGGAACCTATTTAATCTTGAAGTTAGTGACATAAAGTATCTTTCCTCATCCTTTGAGTCTCTGTAGAATTGTAGTGATGTCACTCCTCCCATTTCTGATGTTGATAATTTGTGTCTTTTCTTGTCTTTTCTTGATCAGTTTGGCCAGAGGGATATCAATTTTCTTTATCTTCTCTAAAAACTGCCCTGCTATTGCACTTATTTCTCTATTTTTCTGTTCTCCATTTTCTTTATTTCTGCTTTGATCTTTTTCATTCCAT
>NW_021896364.1:0-613 GCF_006229205.1 Suricata suricatta
GCCACAATATAGGATGCTGCGGGTTAAATGAGGCTGGAAGTGAGAGTTCTTCATACATTCATGTGCTTTGCTTTGCTTTTTGTTTTGCATTCTTAGTTTTTATTGATAATGGATAGTGGGTTTTGTTTTGTTTTTCACATGGTAGATAAACTATGGCTTCTTTTCTATGTTCTTTTAAAAAGAATTTTTAAAAGTTCATTTCTTTTAAGAGAGAGCATGAGCAGGGGAGAGGCAGAGAAGAGGGGAGAGAGAGAATCCCAAGCAGTCTCTATGCTCTGAGTGCAGAGCCTGATGCAGGGATTAATCCCACCACCACAAGATCATGACCCAGGCCAAAACCAAGAGTCAGATGCTTAACCGACTGAGCCATCCAGGCACCTCTCTGTTCTTTATAATTAAGATACACGTCCGCTGCCTCTTTTTCTTTAGTTTTTAAAAAAGTTTATTTTTGAGGGAGAGACAGAGAAAGCATGAGTGGGGAAGGAGCTTCTTAATAATTTTTGTGCGTTTTTAAAAATGGATTATTCATTGTGCCCTTTAAAATTTGGACTCATTTTCTACTGTATTGGAAGCTCTTGAAGGGATTTCCTTTTGTTGGTTGATAGGTTCTAGA
>NW_021896365.1:0-613 GCF_006229205.1 Suricata suricatta
AAAGGCCAACTGTTAGTCACACTCTTCTGAAGAAGTGACATAGGTCATTTTCCACTTCTTGTTGCATTTCTTGAATGACTTTGTGATCTCGCATGATGTCTACTTAAGTGGTTAAGTCCAATGAAATGGAGTGTATCCACTTATTGGTTTTATTCCCCCTCTGAATTCAGTGGTGGGTTTTTTCCCCTTCTCTAAAAGACAATTTTTTTTCAATAACATGTGTCATATGCTATAATTCTTTTTATCTTCCAATCTCTTAAGGTCTATTTTCTGGACCATATTGTAAGTTTACCAGCTCTGCTCAGGATTAATATAAATTTGTATATCATCATCATCATGATCATCATCATCATCACCCTAGTTTCATTATCATCATCATCACCACCACCACTGTTACCTTCATCACCACTACCGCTGATATCACTGGGTATACCACTCATTATTCTGTTCATTGAATGAATGTACCTTGTTCCTTTACAAAGTGCAGCAATCAATCAGTTATAGTGCAGCTGTTTTTAGACTGTCAGTCCTCTACTGAAATGTAAGCTATGTGCTCTTTGGCAAACTTACATAACCAATGATATGTAGGATCCCATCTGGCAGTGGAGTTAGG
>NW_021896366.1:0-613 GCF_006229205.1 Suricata suricatta
GAAATTTGCCCACGACCTCAGCCTCCTGCCAGACTTCGCACACTTCCTCCTAGAAGGCGGTGTGTGGTCTCTGCACGGAAACCTCCCCTCTGTGAGTTTCTCGGGAAAATCAAAATGGAAAGCTCACGGAGGCATCAGATTCTCCGCATGGGCACGATGCCGCCGCCGGTTTGCAACTCTTCCTGTCTTGGCCTCTGTGCCCCTGCAGACGGAAGTCCCGCTTACCCCCAACTATTTCCTCCGCATCCACACAGGACACGCATGTGCTTGGACCATGTGCCCCCTGGGCCTGCCAGCAAACCTCCCTCCATATTCCGTGTGAGCATCTCGGAGTCACCCTGAGGCCCATCGCTGGCTGTGGGTCTCCCATTTGGGGCGTTCAAAGGTGATATAATGTGGGAATTAGGACACCTGACTCAGCGGCATCAAGCGCATTCCCATTCTTGTGTCACCTCCCCACCAGTCATCTCCAGAACCTTCCATGTCCCCCAACTGACATCCTGTCGCCATTAAACATGAACTCCCCCTCCCCGTCCCCAGCGTCTGCACCAGCATCTGCTCTCTGTCTCTGTGGATGAGACTCCGGTCCGGACCTTATAGATGTGGAGTCTCA
>NW_021896367.1:0-613 GCF_006229205.1 Suricata suricatta
TTCTACCCAAGGCGCTCATTCTGGGATTCGGTGCTCGGAGCGGTTCAGTTCTTCCTGAAATCTGCCCTAAATCTCTTCTCCGCTCTTTGGCTCCCGGTAAACCTCCCTAGACTTCAGAGAAGTAGCTGTGACCCCGGCGTTGGCTTCGCTGTCCTCTCTCCCTTCTCCATTGGGGCGGTGGCGCTCGGTGCGGAGCGGTCCCGCAGCCCCCCTACCCGCTCCTCCCTGCTGTCTGTCCCCAGGCTGAAGGCCCTGTGTGGCTGCCTGGCGAGTTCTCTTCCTCCTTCCCTCCCCACCCCCTCTATTATTTTTTCAAAAATAAGTTATTGAGATCTTCCCCCCCCCCGCCATTCCTTTTTACAAAAACGCACCATTGCAAGCTAGAAAGTCTGGATTAGCAAAATTTAAAAAAAAATCTAAAACTTCAAAATCCTACTACTCTGAGCTTTTTTCTTTGCGTGTCTCAACACATTCAAATAGAGAGGCACTGTTAGTATCTACTGTTTTGTTCCTGTTGTTTTGCAACCTTTTGTCATTTAATTGTGTGCCTTTTCCTACCAAGATATATTCATCTACAACAGCGTTCTGAATAG
This sequence comes from Suricata suricatta, assembly GCF_006229205.1. Lineage (NCBI taxonomy): Eukaryota > Metazoa > Chordata > Mammalia > Carnivora > Herpestidae > Suricata > Suricata suricatta. Next base: position 594 of record NW_021896367.1, read on the forward strand.
TCTGGAGGACTTACTAAGTC
>NW_021896368.1:0-1375 GCF_006229205.1 Suricata suricatta
AAATTGATTTGGGGTGCCTGGGTGGCTCAGTCGGTTGAGCGTTCGACTTTGGCTCAGGTCATGATCTTGGGGTCCTGGGGTCGGGCTCTGTGCTGACAGCTCAGAACCCGGAGCCTAATTCAGATTCTGTGTCTTCTGCCCTCTCTGTTCCTCCCCCATTAATGCTCTGTCTCTCTCTGTCATTCAAAAATAAATAAAAGTTAAAAAAATTAAAAAATTAAAAAATCAATAAATTGATTTTAGTAGTTTTGAATTGTTTAATTTTTCTGCTTCTCTACCAGTCATGTTCCTAAGACTGACAAGAGAGTTGCCTCTTGGCAGGAATTGAGAATTCCAGGGAGTCGAGGGCCTTTGCAAAAAGAATAAAAATGAAAGAAAAGAAATTTTTTGTTTAGATTTATTTATTTTTGAGAGCCAGAGTACAAGTGGCTGAGGGGCAGAGAAGGAAGGTGACACAGAATCTGAACCAGGTTCCAGGCCCTGAGCAAGCATTTGGCACAGGGCTCCATGTGGATCTCAAACCCAGAAGCATGAGAACATGACCTGAGCCAAAGTCAAACACTTAACTGACTGAGCCACCCAGGTGCCCTGAGAGAAAGACATTTTAAAAATCTTCCTCAAAATGTGTAACTGCAATCCTCATTTATCTCCTATTAACTGTCTGTTCCCTAGCTAGAGTATTCTCACCATAATTTCACAAAACCAATGATTTTCCAAAGCTACTAAAAGCACACCACACCTTTTATCAATCAAATTCTTTTCAACCTATATTTGGCTGTCGTATTTCTGATATTTCCAATGACTCATCCCTAACTACTGTGGGTGTCTTACCGATTTCCTTATTGTCTGAACTTCCATAGCATTTATATTGTGGCGCATGGTTTGGCTTATAGCAATTTAGTTTCATCTTCATCTAAAATGTTAGCCTTTCTATTCCATATTCTTACATTTTCCAAACAGAATAGCAAAGGTAAAATATTTCTTCAGTAAATACATGTTTAAATGTTCTTATCACAGGAAAAAAAGTAAAAAAAAAAAAGTATATTTTACAGTCATTCCATGTCATCCAGAATCATTGAGAAACTGAATTTTAGAACACCACTAATCAAAATGTTGTCTGTGAATAGATGCCAACCGGCATTACCCTTTGCTACCAGGCTGACCCTTTAGAATCTTTTAGCGCATTAATAGCCATAATAACCATGTGCTCATAGGATCAGTTGACTTATCTCCTTAAGCAGGATTGAGACCTGTCTGAGTATATCAAACTCGCTTAGAGGATTTCTTGGGATGAAAAAGAGTTCTGGTTAAAAAAAAATAGATTGAGTAAAATCCAGTGATTCTTTCCCCCACCCACAAATAGTTTAAAAAGCAC
>NW_021896369.1:0-613 GCF_006229205.1 Suricata suricatta
GATTGAGTTGTTTTCAAATATTAAATATTTATCCTCTGGGATGGGACCTTAAGAAGCACTGGTGACCAACTGTGCCGCATGGTCACCCAAATTCAAAAACCAAATGAGTAGGGGCGCCTGGGTGGCTCAGTCGGCTAAGCATTCGAATTCGGCTCAGGTCATGATCTCACAGTTCGTGGGTTTGAGCCCAGCATCAGGCTCTGTGCCGACAGCTAGCTCAGAGCCTGGAGACTGTCTTCGGATTCTATGTCTCCCTTTCTCTCTGTCCCTTCCCCACTCATGCTGTCCATCCCTCTCTCAAAAATAAACATTAAAAAAAATTTTTAAATACGAATGAGTAGATTAGCTCTAAATTTTGGGGTGGGGAGGAACACAGTAATGGTGTGCTTTATATGTGACATTCCATGGGGAGGGGCGCATTGAAAAGGCATTGATTGCTCCTGGAGAGAAATGCATCATAAATGAGGAAAAAGAAGAGGCTGTTAAGTCTTTGCTTTTAAAATATAGCAACAACACTCTTATTTTGGCTCGTTTTCACCAAATTACTCAGTAATGGAGTAAAATTGAGATAGAATCGTATAAAAGGATCTATGGAATTTACTCTCTAGCCAAG
>NW_021896370.1:0-613 GCF_006229205.1 Suricata suricatta
ATGTTTATTTAAGAGCAGGGGAGAGGTAGAGTGGAGGGGAACAGAAGATCCAAACCACGCTCTGAGCTGTCAGCACAGAGCCTGATGCGGGTCTAGAACCCACCAACCTCAAGATCATGACCTGAGGTGATATTGGAGCCACCCATGTGCCCATAAAGTTGATGATTTTTCTATTGCAAAATTTATTTTTCCCTCTTCTTGCCAGAGAAGACTGTATTGCTCCTAACCAGAAATTTAACCTTTGCTACAACTCTTCAACTGCCCATGTTTGTCCAGGAGAATTTTCCTCTACAGCTGTCACATCAGTATTTGAGCAACATACTCGGGGGAGCCAGTGACATTGAAATGGCTGTCCTGGCAGCTGGCCGGCTCTGAAGCCCCCTGGGTGGTGTGTGTTTTCTGAGACGTGCTCAAGGAGTTGGGTCTGAAAGCAGTAGAGGATCTGTGGTTTAAGGGTGGCGGGGAGGCACACTGCAGATTGTGAGAGCCCAGGGTACAGGACGTGAAACATAGAACATTAGTCGGCAGTGTTTCAGAATCAGAAACTTTAGGTGGGCTCTGTAAGGGCCTTTTAATCTACTCTCTTTCCTCAGGAAGTCATTCAACATCTGTC
>NW_021896371.1:0-613 GCF_006229205.1 Suricata suricatta
TTTTTTTACATTTTTATTTATTTTTGAGACACAGAGACAGAGTGCAAGCGGGGGAGGGGCAGAGAGAGAAAGAGACACAGACTCTGAAGCAGGCCCCAGGCTCTGACCAGGCTGTCAGCACTGAGCCTGACGACCTGGGGCTTGAGCCCACGAACCGTGAGATCAAGACCTGAGCCGAAGTTGAGTGCTCAATAGACTGAGCCACCCAGGCGCCCCTTAGGACACATTTTTTTAATGTTTTTTTTTTTCTCAGAAATGTCTGGCCATGATTTTATTCCCATTTTTCTATTGGATATTTAGTCTTTTATTTCTCAGTTTTTAAGAATATTTGATATATTAGGGCTCTACACCTGTTATCTGTGATATATACTGTAAATATTCTACTTGTCAGCTGTCTTTTAATTTGTATGCTTTTGTTTTTGAGGAGCTATGCAACTTGTACATTGACAAATTTGGAGTCCTCCATTGCAGATTTTCTATTTCACAGTTTTCTTTGCCCCTCTCTCATGTTTCATTATCCATTAGAAACTTTAGTAATCACCTTCTCTGACTCAATAAGCATTCAGGGGTGTTATAGAGATTACATTACATTTGTAAATTCACTTAAGGAGAA
>NW_021896372.1:0-613 GCF_006229205.1 Suricata suricatta
CCCTTCTCTCTCTAAAAGAAGAAATACAGTACATGGTCAAGCAGTGTATCAGCTAGCCTCTGCTGCGCAACAAAACAGTCCACACCTTGTTGGCTCACATAGTAGCAGTGCTTGTGATTCTTGGGATGGGAACTGGGCCGGCTCAGCTGGTCTCAGCTGGGGTCACTTGCATGGCTTCCGTCATCTGCTGCCTGCACAGACCTGGATGGTCCGAGATGGCCTCCGTCACCTGTCTGCATCACTGCATGTCACAGGTCAGAGCCAGGACCTACAGGGGCTAGGCCCAGACTCCGCATGCTCGTGGGAGCAGCCACCGACCGCATTGTAAAAAGTGTGCATCCAGGGGCGCAGGAAACCATCAGCAGACTTCGAGGACCCTCCTCCATGGGGCAGGAGCTGGCAAGGGACCAGTGACAGTTGCCTCTTAGCCCAAGATGTCTAGGGGAGGGCTTGGCCCCATGGTGACCCCACAGGGCCAAGGCTGCCCGTGACGACTATTAGGAAGGGGGCTCTCAGGCCCCTGGGAGGTCCTGGGGATCGCAAGGTGCAGGCCATCACCACGACGTCCAGGGACCAGCAGGCCACTTAGCAGCACGTGGGGGCTGGTGGCAGC
>NW_021896373.1:0-613 GCF_006229205.1 Suricata suricatta
CAAAAATAGATATAGTGACCTGGAATTCATGTATTCTGTTCAGGGGAGAGGGTTGGTATGTTCTGATTGTACAAGGTACAGGTTACATCATGACCTGATTTCGTTCTTGCCTTCATTTAGACGTTAACTATGGTTGACACAAGTATGTACTGATACTGTATGTACTATGCCAAATGGTTCCATGACAACTTGGTCCAGTTGGAAAAAGTATTTCTTAGTATCCCTGTCCTTATACTGTTCCTTTTTTGTTTTGTTTTGTTTTATTTATTTATTTATGTTCAGAGAGACAGAAAGAGGGCAAGCAAGGGAGAGGCAGAGAGAGCAGGAGAATCTCAAGCAGGCTCTACTGTCAGTGTGGAACCTGACACTGGGCTTGAACCCACAAACTGTGAGATCATGACCTGAGCCAAAGTCAGATACTTAACCAACTGAACCACCAGATGCCCCCACCAAGAGTCGTTTTAAGAAGATTCTGTAAATTCTTAAGGGGCATCTGGGTGGCTCAGTTGGTTAAGTGGCTGACTTTAGCTCAGATCATGATCTTACAGCTCTTAGGTTTGAGACCCACCCCAGGCTTTGTGCTGACAGCTCAGAGCCTGGAGCCTGCTTCTGA
>NW_021896374.1:0-613 GCF_006229205.1 Suricata suricatta
GAGGCCTGCTGAAATTAACACTCAAGACAGAAGGTGTAAAAGCAGAAACTCAGGAGCAAAATAGCTGAGGAAATTGTACGAAACTATAATTTTGGTTGTCTTACACCACACACTAAAAGAACCCAGTTTCAAATACTATGAAAGCCTGCATTTAACATAACAAACACAATTATAGTTTGTTTACAAATCTATCACGTATATGGCCCACAGGAAACACCAATGTACTGTGCTAAAGAGAGATTATTCTCTTTGGGCTTTCAAACAGCCTCTTCTTCCAGTTCACGTTCAATCAGAAGACAACACCTTGATTTTAAGCATTACTACTTAAAAATGACTTTAAATAATGCAATTTTGTACAAAATGCAAATCTATCTTTTTAACATTTTTAATGTTTATTTTCTTTTGAGGGAGGGAATGAGCAGGAGAGGCAGAAAAAGAGGGAGACACAAAATCTGAAGCAGACTCTGAGCTGTCAGCACAGAGCTCCATGCGGGGCTGGAACCCAGAGCTGTGAAAGCATGACTTGAGCTAAAGTCTAATGCTTAATCAACTGAGCCACCTAGGTGCCCCCAAAGTGGGATATCTGAAACACGTTTTGTTCATTTTGTTAATC
>NW_021896375.1:0-613 GCF_006229205.1 Suricata suricatta
AAATGATTATTTAAATTTGTAGTAAACTGCTTTAGAATCTCTTAAAGTAAAATTAATGAGAACATATTTTATAGTTGATTGTCTTTTTAAAAAGTAGACACTCAAATTTAGTAGCACATGGAATTAAGTATAAAGTCTAAGTTTAACCTAAAGGAGAACATTAAACACAATTGATTTTTTGTAAATTACATGGATAAAAATTGCTCGGATATTTCTATTTAAAAGCGAAATAAGTCAGGCAGAGAAGGACAGATACCATATGTTTGCACTCATAGGTCTAACAGGAAATTTTCAGAATGAACTAGCTTCAAGAAAAGCAAGCAGTTAGTAGTGCTTAAGAAAAATTGATTCAGTATCTAATGGATAGTTGATACCTGTCACAACACAGCATTTTATATACTGTTAAGTGAAACTGCAAGTTTATTTTGGGAGTGTTTGCTGTATCATTGGATTTAATGAAATGTTTAGAGGTGCAGTAGGCATGACTTTGAGTAGATAATGAAAGAAAATGCAAAATGCTTATTGATTTATGATGTGGTTTCATCTTAGCTTGGGCAAACCATGCAGTATTTAATACATAGTAGCAAAATATTTACTATTGAAGCTTGAAAAG
>NW_021896376.1:0-613 GCF_006229205.1 Suricata suricatta
GAGGCCTGCTGAAATTAACACTCAAGACAGAAGGTGTAAAAGCAGAAACTCAGGAGCAAAATAGCTGAGGAAATTGTACGAAACTATAATTTTGGTTGTCTTACACCACACACTAAAAGAACCCAGTTTCAAATACTATGAAAGCCTGCATTTAACATAACAAACACAATTATAGTTTGTTTACAAATCTATCATGTATATGGCCCACAGGAAACACCAATGTACTGTGCTAAAGAGAGATTATTCTCTTTGGGCTTTCAAACAGCCTCTTCTTCCAGTTCACGTTCAATCAGAAGACAACACCTTGATTTTAAGCATTACTCCTTAAAAATGACTTTAAATAATGCAATTTTGTACAAAATGCAAATCTATCTTTTTAGCATTTTTAATGTTTATTTTCTTTTGAGAGAGGGAGTGAGCAGGAGAGGCAGAAAAAGAGGGAGACACAAAATCTGAAGCAGACTCTGAGCTGTCAGCACAGAGCTCCATGCAGGGCTGGAACCCAGAGCTGTGAAAGCATGACTTGAGCTAAAGTCTAATGCTTAATCAACTGAGCCACCTAGGTGCCCCCAAAGTGGGATATCTGAAACACGTTTTGTTCATTTTGTTAATC
>NW_021896377.1:0-613 GCF_006229205.1 Suricata suricatta
CTTGGCTAGAGAGTAAATTCCATAGATCCTTTTATACGATTCTATCTCAATTTTACTCCATTACTGAGTAATTTGGTGAAAACGAGCCAAAATAAGAGTGTTGTTGCTATATTTTAAAAGCAAAGACTTAAGAGCCTCTTCTTTTTCCTCATTTATGATGCATTTCTCTCCAGGAGCAATCAATGCCTTTTCAATGCGCCCCTCCCCATGGAATGTCACATATAAAGCACACCATTACTGTGTTCCTCCCCACCCCCAAATTGAGAGCTAATCTACTCATTTGTATTTAAAAATTTTTTTTAATGTTTATTTTTGAGAGAGAGATGGACAGCATGAGTGGGGAAGGGACAGAGAGAAAGGGAGACACAGAATCCGAAGACAGTCTCCAGGCTCTGAGCTAGCTGTCAGCACAGAGCCTGATGCTGGGCTCAAACCCATGAACTGTGAGATCATGAACTGAGCTGAATTCGAATGCTTAGCCGACTGAGCCACCCAGGCGCCCCTACTCATTTGGTTTTTGAATTTGGGTGACCATGCGGCACAGTTGGTCACCAGTGCTTCTTAAGGTCCCATCCCAGAGGATAAATATTTAATATTTGAAAACAACTCAATC
>NW_021896378.1:0-613 GCF_006229205.1 Suricata suricatta
TTAAAAACGATGGAAATTCTGGATGAAATTTCAACATAGATGAAACTTGACAACTTGATGCTAAGTGAAATGAGACAGGCACAAAAAACCAATACCTGATTCCACTTAAATGAAGCACAGAGAAGAGGCACAGAACCCACTTCACATCCTCTGTCCTCCTCTCTCTCTGGCCCCCCCTCATGTACTCTCTCTCTCTCTCTCTCTCTCTCTCAGAAATGAATAAACATTTTTTAAATTAAAAAACAAAACAAACCCAGGACTGATTCCTGTTCTGGGACAGGAAATATACAAGATGAGCCCAGACCATCTCATACAAGAAAGTAAAGACTCTTTTAAAGAATGATGGAGACATGTCAAAAGGACAGAAGAGACACTATGAGAAGCAGTCCTAGTCAGAGATGAGGCGCTCTGAGGGGCACCTGGGCGGCCCGCTGGGTACATGTCCGACACTTGATCTTGGGTCAGGTCATGATCTCACCGTTAGTGAGTTCGAGCCCTGAATTGGGCCTGCTTGGGATTCTCTCTCTCCCCCTTTTTCTCTCCGTCTCTCTGTCTCTCCCTCTCTCTCTCAAAAATAAATAAACATTAAAAACAAAGATGAGGCAATCTGAGT
>NW_021896379.1:0-1375 GCF_006229205.1 Suricata suricatta
AACATATTATATAGGGATTTATGTAACTTTTAATCATATTCTTTCAAATTTCATTTATGCTATTGCTAATCTTTGTAACTTTGTAAGGGGTAAAGAGACACTTTTTTAAAAACTATTTCAACAGCCATAGTCAACATGTTTTACCTTTCCTACTTTGTAAGATGAGCCTTCCCTGAGCTCACTTATCTAAATTCCCCTCCCAAATTTCATTCAACCACACTTTCACTTTTTGCATTGTGAAGACTAATATTACTGCATTTTTCTTAAACCTTATTTTTTAATTTAAATTTAATGCATTTTTGTATATAATTTATGAAGTTTAATACAGTAAGTACTGCTTATGTCATGAATATGCAAACACTCTTCACTGCAGAGGTAGTAATGTTATAGATTTATTTCTTATACTAATTATTTATCTTGGATTATAATAGCCTTATTTTATACATTCACAGATATATGTATGGAATTTCTCTCATATAAAAATATTTTCCATAAAACTTTTTTAGGGCATTCCATTTCTCTACACCATAATAAATAGATTAATTTATCTATTTATTATTTAATCTAAACTGTGCTAGATTCTTGCACACTGCCATCCTAGGATTTTATGTCTAGGATTTCACTCCTTGTTTTACGGTATCTTTCATTTTTTAGAAACAAATTTCACCATCCATTCCTGGTATAAACTCTCAGGTAAGTAGAACTAATTGAGAATTTCATCAACTTAATACTTTGGAAAACACTCTCTGGCAATTTATTAAAAATTAAGGGGTGGAGCCAAGATGGCGAAGAGGAAGGGAGCTTTGTAAACTCCCTCCGCACCGTTTTTCGAACTGAGAAGGATATTACGTTCAACTGAGAGAGCGGAAGGAGAAAATACGAACTCCAGAGGGAATAGAACCTCAAAGATACCTGAGTAAGTGGGGGCGAACGGGGGAGATCCGAGGACGGGCCAGCCCGGGACGGGCAGGGGAGGGAAGATCCCCAGCCCAGCGTGGCACAGGTGCCGGGCGCCCGGGAGACAAAGGGAAGAGACAGAGTCGGAACGCGCGCCTAGAACTGTCTCTGGGGAAGAGGTATAGAACGCTTGGCTGCGCGTGGAGACAGAAACCCACTCCATAGATAACTGCTGGGCAGTGGGGCGCAAGAGAAGGAACAGCCCCCAGCCCTAAGCCATCTCGGCGGGGAATCAGGCCCCTGTGGCGGCGAGAAGCGGCTGCGCTGGGGAAGCGCGCGCCGCGGTGGAAGCGACTGAGCAGCGACTGTGCCGGGCGCGAGCAATTCGAACCTGGTTTTGGGAACGGGACCACGGACCGCATTTCCACGGCACATCCCGCCCCCTGCACTGCACGGGCTGAGCGAATTCCGGGTCCCC
>NW_021896380.1:0-613 GCF_006229205.1 Suricata suricatta
TTAATAATTTGTAGAGGTTCTTTATACACACTGGATAACAATCCTTTGTCATACGAATTGCAAATATTTGTTCCCATTCTGTAGCAGATCTTATATTTTTCTTAGCAGTGTCTTTTAAAGTGCTAAGCTCTTTTTTTTTTAATTTTTTTCTTTTTTTTTCTTTTCTTTTTCATAATATTTTATTGTCAAATTGTTTTCCATACAACACCCAGTGCTCTTCCCCTTAAGTGCCCTCCACCATCACCACCACCTCTTTTCCCCCCTTCCCCTTCCCCTTCAACCCTCAGTTCATTCTCAGCATTCAACAGTCTCTCAAGTTTTGCATCCCTCTCTCTCCCCAACTCTCTCTCCCTCCTCCGCTCCCCCTGGTTCTCCATTAGGTCTCTCTTGTTTTCCTGCTAGACCTATGAGTGCAAACATATGGTTTCTGTCCTTCTCTGCCTGGCTTACTTCGCTCAGCATGACACCCTCAAGGTCCATCCACTTTCCTACGAAGGGCCATATGTCATTCCCTCTCATTGCCATGTAGTACTCCATCCTGAATATATACCACATCTTCTTGATCCATTCGTCAGGTGATGGACATTTAGGCTCCTTCCATCTTTTGGCTATT
>NW_021896381.1:0-613 GCF_006229205.1 Suricata suricatta
GGGGGCGAGGTGTGCCGTGGAAATGCGGTCCGTGGTCCCGTTCCCAAAACCAAGTTTGAATTGCTCGCACCTGGCGCAGTCGCCGCTCCGGCCGCTTCCCGCTGCGGAGCGCGCCTCCCCAGCGCAGCCGCTTCTCACAGCCACAGGCGCCTCTGATTCCCTGCTGAGATGGCTTAGGGCTGGAAGCTATTCCTTCTCTTGCGCCACCCGGGTTCGGGATTCCGGCTACCCAGCAGTTATCTATGGAGTGGGTTTCTGTCTCCAAGCGCAGCCAAGCGTTCTATACCTCTTCCCCAGAGACAGTTCTATGAGCGTGTTCCGACGCTGTCTCTTCCCTTTGTCTCTCGGGCGCTGCGCGCTTGGGCCACGTTGGGCTGGGGATCTTACCTCCCCTGCCCGTCCCGGGCTGGCCCGCGTTCAGATCTCCCCCATTTGCCCCCACTCACTCAGGTATCCTTGAGGTTCTATTCCTTCTGGAGTTCATATTTTCTCCTTCCACTCTCGCAGATGAGCGTAATATCCTTCTCAGTTCGATAAATGGTGCGGAAGGAGTTTACAGAACTCCCTTCCTCTCTGCCATTTTGGTTCCACCCCAAGATATCCTATACTTCTT
>NW_021896382.1:0-613 GCF_006229205.1 Suricata suricatta
CCAGGGCTTCCAACATCTCCGTGCTGTTTCCCATCACGGGTGCCGGCGGAGACATGGTGGGCTGTGGCCGCGAGCACAGGAGTCCTGACTGGCTGCGTCCACGTTTGCTCCGTTCCATGCCTTCCCACCGCACTTGTACCATTGCTCATGCGCGTGGCCATTTTCCCCCACGGAGAGTCTGCTCGATGCTGGGAGTGGCAGCTGGGTGTCTAGTGACCCCCCCCCCTGAATTGTCCCAGCCCGGCTGCAGGCAGGCCAGGTACTTCCTCACGGGGAGGAGTGGCCTCCACTCCCCTTGCCCCCAGCTCGGGCCCTGCTCCCCGGGTCCTCCCTACGAATCCCTGAAGCCCAGCAAGCATGCCTCAGTGGGACTCGGGAGAAGACACACAATCAGGAGAAGGAATCAGAAATGTAGGAGCTGTGAAATGCAGCCCACGGGGAGAGGACCGGTGCCTGTGCTGGGGCCTGCGTGGACCTGTGACACAGGCTGCTGGCCTGTCGTGCAGGCGGGATGGACACGCACACACACTTAGACACACACACATGCACACACGTGCACACGCGCATGCACGCACACACACCCACGCACACTGGACCAGTGGCACCAGAGACT
>NW_021896383.1:0-613 GCF_006229205.1 Suricata suricatta
ATGGACAACTCAGAGTCAGAAAGTGAGTCAGACTTGGACTCCGAGTAAGTTTCAAAGATATCAATTCACTTCATTTTAATTTTCCTTTTTAATCTGTGTTCTTCCAACAAACAGAAATCTACATCCTAATGGATAAAAAAGCATTTTACTAAGCTTAATTGTCAAGGCTATTTCTTTGTGGAATATAAAATAATGGTGTATGTTTTCAGTAAAATGGCAGCTTTAGACTCAAGAAATCACAGTATTTTGGAGGCCCAGGGTGGCTCAGTCGGTTAAGTGTCCGACTTCTGCTCAGGTCATGATCTCACGGCTCAGGAGTTGGAGCCTCACATTGGGCTCTGTGGTGACAGCGGAGAGCCTGGAGCCTGCTTGGGGTTCCTTGTCTCCTTCTCTCTGTTCCTTCCCCAATCACGCGTGCGCACTCACACTCTCTCGCTCTCCAAAAAATAGACGTTAGAAAAAATTTAAAGAAAAGAAAAGAAATCACAGAAGTTCAAACACAGAGGAGAAAGGCGGCTATATCTGCTATGTTCTTGAAGATCTCCTTCAGAAACAGACCCAAGCCAAGCTGGAAAGCCACACGACAGGACCCCCGCCAGCTTTAAGCTCCTCC
>NW_021896384.1:0-613 GCF_006229205.1 Suricata suricatta
AAAAAGTGAGAGGGATCTCATAGGAAAGTCTCCAAGCAAGACACGGCCACAGATCCTGGCCCTGTGGGATATTCTTATAAAATGAAGCCCTTCACAGGTTAGAAAGGCTCTTCCCTTTCCTGTCCCGGCAGGGGGCGACACATGCTCTCCTTTCCCACGTGGATGAAAAGCTCAGGCCGCCGGGTTTCCTCTGTTCTCACCCATGGTTCACCAGCCCAGGGCTGGGCTCAGGCTGTGCTGGCGAGCAGCCCTCTCCGCCTTCACTCTTCACTGCTCAGCTTTTCTATTGTGACAAAATATTCATAACGTGGAATTTATCATTCTACTCATTTTTCAGCAGATAGTTCAGTGGTGTTACGTGCATGCACACTGTTGTGCCAGGCTCTCTCCTATGGTATTTAGAGCATTTTAATGCCAAGAAATAATGAGGAAAAAACCCAAAGTACTGGCACTGACTGGCCTTTGGTCAATCCCGTAATCCTTCTGCTTCCTTACCTGTAAAGTAATAATAGTACCTATGCTGTGGGGTTCTTGTGAGTGAGAGCTTGGCGGAGAGTTCTGGCAGGTAGTACATGTTACGTATTAATGGTTAGTCATGGTCTTCAAGCCAAAC
>NW_021896385.1:0-613 GCF_006229205.1 Suricata suricatta
ATTATACAATATCAAAGCTAGGAAGTGGACGTTTCCCAATGCGTGTGCATAGTTCTGTGGTAGTTTTGAAAAATGGCCTCCAGAACACATGTTTAATTTCTGATTCCAAGAATCTGAAAATAGTACTGTAGATTGCAAAAGAGTTGACTATTAACTGATAATGCAGAAGATTTGATGAAGTTAAGGATCTTGAACGAAGGCAATCTTTCTTGATCATTAAGTTGGGCCCTAAATGATATTACAGTAGAAGAGACAAGCTGTGCGTGATTGGTAACAAACAAAAAAAGAGAAGACACTGGTGAAAAGAAGCAAGGAAGACATAATCACAATCCAAGGAATGTCTCTAGCTACCAGAAAGTGGAAGAGGCAATTAAGGAATTCTCTAGAAGCTGTGGAGGGAGGGCAGGCTTGCCAATACCTTGATTTTGGCACAGTGGGACTGATTTGGGAGTTCTGTCCTCCAGCATTGTAAGAAAATAAACTTCTGTTGTTTAAGGCATCCTGGTTGGTGATTATTTGTTTCTCATTTCAATTTCATGGAGAGATTGGATAAATGCAAATGCAATCAAGATGCAGAACTATTTCTTCATGGCAAAGATCTCCCTTTTGATGA
>NW_021896386.1:0-613 GCF_006229205.1 Suricata suricatta
TGGGGAGAGAGAGGGATGCAAAACTTGAGAGACTATTGAATACTGAAAACAAACCTAGGGCTGAAGGGGGAGGGGGAGGAGGGGAAGGGGTTATGGTGGTGGAGGGGGGGCACTTGTGGGGAGAAGCACTGGGTGTTATATGGAAACCAATTTGACAATAAACTATTATAAAAATTTTTTTAAATAAAAGTTTTATACATTCTCTGCTTAAACATCCAGTCTTATATTCTCTTTTGCCTCATTCACTGACCTGGCTAGCTGCCAATATTAATTTAGGCAAAGTTTAGATCTTCCAAATATGAGAAGGGACGCTTCCTCTATTCCCATAGCACTCTTTACTTCCCTTATCGTATCCTTTATCTTTATCTTATAATTGCCTATTTATTTGTTTGTGCCACCCATGCTGCATCCTAGTGAAACTATAATCCCTGATAATGCAGAAAACTTACCTATGTGGTTCAACCTCAGAGGCCAGAATAGCAATAGAACATTGTAGATACACGATTAGTACCTGTTGCATTAATAAATTCAGAGGGTAGGACCTATCCATTAACTCAGTCATTCATTCAAAAATATGTAATGTCATGGTACCTGGGTGTCTCAGTCAGTTAAG
>NW_021896387.1:0-613 GCF_006229205.1 Suricata suricatta
TCCTCTGGGTGCTTTTTATGAGCCAGGTAGCATTTTTCTGCCATACATATGCCATCAACCTGTAATCATGGCTCCCTGTCCAAGCGATTTTTAGTTCAGCTCATTTATGAAGCTGGCTTTGGTGTCATGTATTAAAGACCTAGATGTCGCTGGCTTTGGTGTTTCTTAAAAAAAAAAAAACCAAAAACATCTAACACTGTCATACATTACAACTTAAATATGCTAACGAAGGCAAACATATATACAGAATCAAGAACATTATCTCGAAATCACAGCTTTCTATATTTTGGTGAGGACACATTATTCAGAAGTTCTTTAGTGCTGTTTGAAGAAATTTAAAGCACATTTGATATATGTTTAATTAAAACATTCCAAATAAGATGTCGGGGCACTTCAGTTTTTCTCATTGAAACAGGAATAGGGCTAACACAGTCATAGTAAAAAAGAAACTCTAAAGAAATATCATGGGGGTACCATGGCTCTGCAATATTTAGGCATTTATTTGATAGTGTGAAATTGTCAGTCTTAAATTGGTCTTATATTGTCTCTATGACTTAAAAGATGAATCTATAATATTAGCAAATTTAACCATTGAAATCTTTTATAGCTGAGA
>NW_021896388.1:0-613 GCF_006229205.1 Suricata suricatta
GATTTCCAGGTTCATCAGTTTGAGCCCCACATCAGGCTCTGCCGACAGCACAGAGTCTGCTTTGGATCCTCTGTCCCCCTCTCTGTCTGCCAGCCCCTGCTCGCTCTCTTTCTCTCTCTCTCTTGCAAAAATAAGTAAACATTTTTTAAACAAAGGACAACTTTAAGACAGCCTCCTGGCCTCACTGTATACCCCTTCCCATTTTAAGCCCCCTCCTATGTGGCTTACCTACACGTGCACACACACACACCTGCCCAGCCCTCACATTTTTCAGTTTGGGTCCTAATCTATAGAACTGAAATACTACAATCAATAAAAGTGTAGCAACCACATGTAATCATGATGAGATGTATGAATATTCTTTTTTACATTTATTTATTTATTTAGAGTGTGTGTGTGCGCGCGCGCGCGCGCGCGCGCCCACACAAGTGGGGGAGGGGCGAAGAGAGGGAGAGAGGGAGAGAAGAAATCCCAAGCAAGCTCTGCACTGTCAGTGCAGAGCCCAACCCGGGGCTCGGTTTCCTGAATCATGACATCATGACCTGAGCTGAAATCAAGAGTCAGGTGCTTAATCGACTGAGCCATCCAGGTCCCGCTTATGAATATTCTTAAG
>NW_021896389.1:0-613 GCF_006229205.1 Suricata suricatta
TGTTGTGAGAGGTCAGAATGGCCGTTATCCTTTTGTCAGTAATAACAGGATTGGGGGACGAGGGCGGTTCTGAAGGTGGTGAGTGTTGTGGGTTCGGTTTACTTAGGTGTGGCTGGCTTGTGACAATCAGTCACTTTTCTATATGTATCTTTATGCTTCCGTAAAAGGTTTAAAAGTAATAATCAAATAGCATTTTTGTGATTTGTACATCGTTTATTCTCAAAGTTGGCAAAGGAATAGAAATTGAGTACTTTCAGATACTGTTGGCAGAACTATAACTTGATTCTACCTTCCTGGAAAACACATTAAAAGTATACCTAAGTTTTTCTAACGTCTGGCTCTTTGACCAATTAATTTCATCTACACAAATCCATTTTCAGATGACAACCCACTCAAACACTGAGAAGGAGAAAGAGTGATGATGGGATACAAAACTATGTCTAAAGTGATGCGTCCACGCAGTACAGTCCTAACCGTTGTACGTACATTTAGGACAAAGACTAAAGCCTGGAAGGAAGCACACCAAAATGCGAGTGTTTGCTGGGGGCCGCACTGGCCTTGCGGGCTGACACGGTCACAGGGAGGAAATGGCAGACATTTGCACGGCTCCTGC
>NW_021896390.1:0-1375 GCF_006229205.1 Suricata suricatta
ATGTGGTATTTATTTTAGAAAAAAGCCATTTAGATTTCTCTTAATATTTATTTTTTCAAGATTATTTTAAAAAGATATATTTTTAAAACATATCAGTGATTATAAAAACCCAAAGTCTGTTTGAAACTAGTTTTGCTTTAAATAATTGAAGAACAATTTCTTCAACAAAGTAAAGTTTTCTCTAAATTGAGACTGTGTCTGATGTTGACTCAATTGAGAAAGGCATGGAAAATACCGATTATTATCCCCGATGTCCAGGATTGTAACTATGAAATCTAGGCTAACAGAGTTCAGATTTATTCTTATCTGCTATAAGCATTATTTTTTATTATTTTTTTTCAATTTCAATTTTTAATTTTAATGTTAATAATGTTAACATATAGCATTATATTAGTTTCAGGTATACAATATAGTGATTCAACAATTCTATACATTACTCAGTACTAATCATAAGTGTACTCTTAATCCCCTATACCTATTTCACCCAACCATCAGTTGGTTCTTTATAGTTAAGAATCTGTTGCTTCATTACTGGTACCTAGAAATGCAACAGAATTCTATAGATTGTTTTTATATCCTGCAACATTACTAAATTTGTGTATCAGTTCTAGCAAATTTTTGGTTGTCTTTCAGGTTTTCTTTCTTGCTATTTATTTATTTAATTTTATTTTATTTAGAGAGAGTGGGGGAGGGGCAGAGAAGGAGAGAGGGAGAGAGGGAGAGAGGGAGAGAGAGAGAGACGGAGAGAGAGAATCCCATGCAGGCTCCATTCTGTCAGCATAGAGCCTAACATGGTGCTCGAACCCACAAACCATGAGATCACGACCTCATTGGGCTGAAATCAAGAGTCAGATGTTTAACCGACTGAGCCATCTAGGTGCCCTCATGATTTATGGGTTAGAGCCCCATGTTGGGCTCTGCATTGATAGCTTGGAGCCTGGAGCCTTCTTCGGATTCTGTGCTTCCCTCTGTCTCTGCCTCTCCCCGCCTCGTGCTCTGTCTCTCTCTCAAACATAAACATTAAGACATTAACAAAAAAAACTCTATTACCCAGCAATTGGACTAGTAGGTATTTACCCAAAGGATACAAACACATTGAATTGAAGAGGTACACACACCCTGGTGTTATAGCAGCACTATCAACAATAGCCAAATTATGGAAAGGGCCCAAATGTCGATCAACTAATGAATGGATAAAGAAGATGTGATACACACACACATATATACATAGGCATATACGTATATACATATACAAATACATATAGACATTCCAATATATACATAATGGAATATTACTCAGCCATAAAAAAGAATGAAATCTTTCCATTTGCAATGATGTGAATGGAGGTATAGAGTATATTATGGAAAGGGAAAT
>NW_021896391.1:0-613 GCF_006229205.1 Suricata suricatta
GACTTTGGTTCAGCTCATGAGTTTACAGTTCTTGGGTTTGAGCCCCACATCAGACTTCACAATCACAGTGTGGAGGCTGTTGGCGATTCTTTCTTTCTGCCCCTTCCCTGCTCGCACACTCTCTTTCTGTTTCTGTCTCTGTCTCTCTCTCTCTCAAAAGTAATAAATTAAAAAAAATCCTATCAAGTATCTTTTCCAACCACCATGGCATAAAACAAGACGTCAATTAGAAGTACAAAACAAAACATGGAACACCTCAAGTATGTGAAAACTAAGCAAAATGCAACATTTCTAAAAACCAAGACGTGAAAATAATTTGTGTCCTCTGTCAGATGAGTAGATCATGTGGTGTGTATATACAGTATATGCTGGCTAGAAATAACAATACTGTATTGCCTTTGTGAAAGATGTAAAGGGAATCGCTCCTAAAACTAAAACTTCTTATCACGCCCAAGAAAATTATGGTGTGAGGTGAGGTGATGGATGTTAACTAGATTTATTGTACATACTTTGCAATACATATGTGTATCAAGTCCTTGAGTTGTACACCTTATTCTAGTATAATATGTCCCTTATCTCTGAATACAAGTGGGGGAAAAACTTAAAGAAGCAG
>NW_021896392.1:0-613 GCF_006229205.1 Suricata suricatta
ATACAATGAAATTTTTGCAGCCTCAACAGAATCTTCTATATTGAAATCCTGGTTTTAAGGACTAAAACACTAGACTAAAATACAAACTCTATGGGATCAAATGCTGGTGATGTGGTTCTTTTTTTACCTGTAAGTTACTTGATATTTACAGATCATTAATATTTAAAACCACAAAGTTGTACCAGACCTTTATATTAGGCATGAAAAGAAATTGTGTGTGCTAGCTAAGTGTTCTATGAGCTAAGTATTGTGAGATTTGGGTTGGCAATGTAGACAATTTGGCAAAGTCCTTTCAGACCCATCAATATCACAACTTTCTATTTCATTTAATATTTGATGAATATAAATTTTAAATCCATCCTAATTCTCATTAATCAACAGTCCTTACATCTTAAAAAGAAAATATGGGCAGTTTAAATAGTATTCAGTGTTCACATATTCTCTTTCTTCCCATCTTTCCCTGGGGATACTTTACCATCTTGAGCCACAAGTCCTTTTTTCTATGACAATCAAACCATTCCCAGCAGTAATACTGCTTATTGGTCTTCAGAATGAATTGTGGATGAGGTTTTTCTAATGTTCTTCTTTTTACATTTTAGCAAGTACAACATAC
>NW_021896393.1:0-613 GCF_006229205.1 Suricata suricatta
AGGGGAAGGCAAGAAGAAATGCAAACCATCAGGTCATCTCCCAGAGTGCTTTTTTTATGGAGGAGATACATATTTCAGAATGAACTGTGACACTACCAACCATCTCATGTCTCATATATTCTCTTCCTCCTTAGTTGTTTCTTTGGCTAATAAAATCAAACTATAGGTACGCATCTGCAGGAACATGACTGAGAGTGAACCAAGAGGCTCTGGCAAACTAAAGCTGGAAGGATATTAGCTGTTTTATAGTTGGACTAGCTTGTTTGGATGCCGTGGACCAACACCTGTTCTTTCTTGTACTGGCATCAGTTTAAAATCAAAATCTAGGAGTGAACCCAGAGTAGGCTGAGCTTAGGTCAAGTGCCCACTCCCTGGCTGTGCTGGGTAGAGAGAAGGAGAATGAATCATTTCAGCTTCCAAATGAAACATGGTAAGAACTTTACCCTTCCTTTAACACTACATATAGTCAAGGAGAAGAAATTTCGTAGTAGGAAATTATAGTAGGGTGTTGAGGAGAGGGAAACTGATGCCTAAGGGAAAAAAGAAAAAGAAAGCACCCACCATAAACATTTTCATCTATCTTGACCCACCTGGAGTTCATTTCAGTGCATGG
>NW_021896394.1:0-613 GCF_006229205.1 Suricata suricatta
ACACCTGAAGCTAATATAACACTGTATGTGAACTGGAATTTAAATACCTTAAAAAATGAAAAGTATATTTGAAAATGCACAAAAAATTGCGAAGAACATGGCACTAAACAGACTGTTAGAAGGACGAGAGCCATTTACAGCATGCGAGCCAAAACATGACAGCAGAGTCATGCTGGTCGCCCCCGCTGGGAATACGCCTGTCGGGCAAGGTTTTCACTGTACTGAGCGTGGACGTGTCTGTTATTGACCACGAAGGCGCCACCGTTGTTTAGTTGCTTATTTGGAAGTTATAAGTAAATTGGAGCATGTAGGCAAGTCCACAAATAAAGAATTCATGAATGATGAGGCTCATTATGTATGTGCTTAGTTTACCATATAAACTAGAAGTCCCTGAGTAATAGAAAATTTGTCTTCACCTAAGTAACTACTTGGGGTCTTAGTAAACATATTTGCTCTTTTTTTTTCTCTTAACCTGTGGTCTTTTTAAAAAAAATTTTAACAGGTTTTACTTTCATTTTTCATTTCAGTTTTCATTTTTATTTATTTAGAGCAAGAGAGAGCACATGCACATGTGTGAGTGAAAGAGAGGGGGAAGGGGGAAGAGGGGGAAGGG
>NW_021896395.1:0-613 GCF_006229205.1 Suricata suricatta
TTGATATTTTGTAGGACAGAGTGGTCTTGTTTTTATCTCTGTCTAGACAAATTCCTGCAGTGTTTTGTTTTGTCTTATTTTATCATGGTTTCACAATGATATGCTGCCCAAAGTTGATATTTCAGAGATTATTTATATCTAACAGGAGAATAATATTCCTCATTCTTCTTAGTTGTGAGTGCCTGGCCAGCTTCTGAATATCAGGGGTTCTTCTTTTTATTTTTCACATTTAATTTAAAATATTTTAAAGTTTATTTATTTATTTTCAGTGAGAGAGACGGGCAGAGTGGGAGGGAGAGAGAGAATCCTGAGTAGACAGCACAGAGCCCAATGCAAAGCTCGAGTTCATGAACCATGGGACTATGGCTTGAGCAGAAATTATGGGTCAAATGCTTACGTGACTGAACCACCCAGGCACCACTTTCACATGTTATTTTTAATCTTTTCATTCAAAGACAATGTACATACAGAAAAGTATAAATTTTTTTAAAATTTTTATGTTCTTTATTTATTTTTGAGAGACAGAGACAGTGGGAATAGGGGAGGGTCAGAGGGAAAGGGAGACACAGAATCCGAAGCAGGCTCCAGGCTCTGAGCTAGCTGTCAGCACAGA
>NW_021896396.1:0-613 GCF_006229205.1 Suricata suricatta
ACAGGCAGAGTAGTTTTAGCATAATTTTTAAGGGCCCTAGGATTTTCAAGATGGTACATGAGCGCTGGCTTGAACTTAAACTCACCAGCTACATTAGCCCTTAACAGGAGAGTCGGCCTGTCCTTTGAAGCTTTGAAGCAAAGCACTAACTTCTCTGCAGCTATGAAAGTCCTAGATGGTATCTTTTTCGATTAGAAGGCTGTATTGTCTACCTTGAAAATCTGTTTAGTGTAGCCACCTTCATTAATTACCTTAGCTAGATCTCTGGATAACTTGCTACCGCTTCCCCATCAGCATTTGCTGCCTCACCTTGCACTTCTATGTGATGGAGATGGCTTCCTTTCTTAAACCTCATGAACCAACCTCTGCTAGTTTCAAACTTTTCTTCTGCAACTTCCTTACCCCTATTCAGCCTTCACAGAATGGACGAAAGGCCTTGCTCTGGATTAGGCCTTGGCTTAAGGAAATGTTTTGGCTGGTCTGATCTTCTACCTGGACCTCTAAAACTTTCTCCGTATCAGCAATAAGGCTGTTTTTGCTTTCTTACCATTTGTGGATTCACTGGAGTAACACTTCCAATTTTCCATCAAGGCCTTTTCCTTTGCATTCACAC
>NW_021896397.1:0-613 GCF_006229205.1 Suricata suricatta
ATCTCTGTACGTTCACAATTCATTGGGATCATTAAAACGTACAAATTTGTTTATTAAAAAGACCTACTTAACTTTTTGAAGCATTATCTCTATCCAACTTATTTGACCAACAGATGTCTTTTACTTTTTTTTTTAGTAACATCTATGGATACCTGGAGGAATTAATATTTCTCATACCCAGTTTAAGTAAGTTTGGACTGGACACTAAAAACTTAACATTTCATTAAAAACAAAATAAAACAAAAAACTTGCAAGCACGAACTAAGAGAACATTCAAAAATGCAAATTAGCATCACTGTCTGTATAAATCACCATTAGGGGGTTAGTTTTATAAGTTGGGGAAATATTCTAACTTCTTTTGGCCCCAATGGTGCTCTATTCTATGCTGGAGAAGTAATTTTCTCAATGACACCCCTGTGGCCAGAAAAAGTTAATGCTCTGTTAAATATACTTAATTCATTCCCAGGATGTAATTTATACAATGCAGTATTCTGGATGAATATGTAGCTTTTTCTGGCTTTTCTTAAATCTATAAAACTTTGAATGATTCACAAAGGACAAATTATCAAGCTGCACAGACTAACAATTAACAATTTAGTGTAGACTTAAAAAA
>NW_021896398.1:0-613 GCF_006229205.1 Suricata suricatta
CAATTTTTTTCCTTGACAGTCTATTCTACCATTTAGTTTTGCCAACTTTTTAATAATGAAAAGAACTAGATTTGAAAATTGAAATGCCTCCAGCAGTAGATGTGAATGTGCCTGGAAAGATATAAAGGAGAGGAAGGGAGTTCCCCGAAGGAGGCAGTTGTGTCTGTTTTGACTTTGTTTCCCTTGAGACATAATAAGGGCTGAAAAAATGCCACTGGGCAAGTGAAAGAGTACATCATCTGTGTCATTTTACAGAATGGTTCTAGGAATGGAGATGCATCAATACCCATTGCAATTATCTGATAATTCAGAAATGGGATCAATGAAGGTCTGACCACTTTTCCACCCCTGTAATATAGCTCTTCTCTCTGCAAACTCGGTTCTTTGGTTGTAAGTGGCAGAAACATGTTCATTGTAGGCAAAGAAGTAGATTAGTTACTGCTCTGGACTGAATATGTGCCCTTCAAATTTATATGTTGAAGCCATAAAACTCAGTGGGACTATACATAGAGTTAGAACCTTTATAACAATAATGAGCTCATAAGGACAGGGCTCCGATCTGATAGGATGAGTGTCCTTATAAGAAGAGGAAGCAAGACCAGAGCTCACCCCC
>NW_021896399.1:0-613 GCF_006229205.1 Suricata suricatta
TGGATGCTTAATCGACTGGGCCACCAGGTGCCCTTATACGATCATCTCTAAACTGTGAATTCCAGAGATGTGATGGGACCGTTCCGGCGCCAGGGAGGGTTGGGCAGGGAATGCCACTCAAGTTCTTCATCACCTGCCCCAAACCACACAGTCAAATTTCCCACCAACAGTCAACATTTCCACGCTCTCAGGCGATGGCATGTGACATCTAAATTAGCAAGAACTGGAGAATGTTAACTTGGGCGTTATAACATCCCCCGCC
This sequence comes from Suricata suricatta, assembly GCF_006229205.1. Lineage (NCBI taxonomy): Eukaryota > Metazoa > Chordata > Mammalia > Carnivora > Herpestidae > Suricata > Suricata suricatta. The sequence continues at coordinate 263 of NW_021896399.1, forward strand.
CATCTGGTCCGTTACCCGGTCAAGGTTATATTCTAGGGAGAGACTTCTTTCTAGCTTTGTGACAGGTATAAATACATCAGCCCATACCATCAAATCAAATCATACAGAAATTATTTTATGTCATGGGTGCTGTCCTTCAAACCTTGATTCAAAATAATATTAGAAGTTATTTACTGTTCTATGTAATAGAATTTGATGAAATACGATCTTACAAAACAAGAAAGGTAAAAGGCGATTATTTACATGGTCAAAAGGACATAGGTTTGAAAGTCTTCATCTTAAATTCCTATGAAGAGATTTTCTTACACAGATAAGGTGGGTTTAGGGGAAGCGTTATATCCCTGATGCTAC
>NW_021896400.1:0-613 GCF_006229205.1 Suricata suricatta
GACTGAGCTCGGCCACTAGAGGGCAGTGCAGCCCGAGGGGGCCAGGTGGGCCTGCCTGGCACCTGCTCAGTGGACCTGGGACCCGGGGTGTGACAGAGGCTCCGTGGTGCCTTCAACCCCGGGCTCCCCAGAAATGCCGTGGTAGCTCAGGACACGAGACCTGTGGCCACAAACTCCAGTCCGCAGTCCTGGGAGCCTGACAGAACCCAGAGCGTTTCTCTTTAGAAAATTCTGGCAACTTCCAACCAGGAAAACAATTGTACTTTTTTGTCATGAGCAGATAGGGGGTCATTCAGGGAAGCCCTAGTACACGAAACATTCTAGACGAGGTTCTAAATGCCCTTCCCCCCTGGCCTCTAGTATCCTTCCAACTCAGTGAAGGTCCCGTCTTTGTTCAGAGTTTGGACTTTCTCTGGATTTCCCACCAGCCAAACCCCACCCACGGCGCGGGGCGCTGGGGAGGGAAGGGGGCTTGCTGAACTCTGTTTGCAGGAGGCGTTTCCCTCTGAATTCCGCCCCCCCCCAATACAAGGGACAACGTGGAGCCTCAGCCCGAACTTGCTTTTCGTCTTTCACTACTGTCTTTCACTGGCTTTTGCCTCCTCCCCACTTA
>NW_021896401.1:0-1375 GCF_006229205.1 Suricata suricatta
TTCATTTTCAATACATCTCTTTCAAGCTAAAAGTGCTTGTGCATTTATGTCCCTATTCTGTTCCCTTCTGGTCTTTGTAGATTCCAGTCATGTATCACTCCTTTGCCCTTGTGTTATCAGCCGGAGATACCCTAATGAAGATGACATTTTATAAAATGTACAGAAATATAGTGATTTGCATCTTCTTTTGTATCATCCCGAGGGACAGAATAGTGATTCTTGATCATTAGAGGTATTTGGTGTTTAAATGAATAGTTAACAGTCTATCATAATTTAGCTGTCTAGACATTGGAGTAGGTTTCATTTATGTTGGTCTTAGCATTCATGTCTTTTAGATAATTTACAGGAGAAGAGTATCATTTCCTCTGAAAGAGAACTGTAAGTGAAGACACTTGCCAATCCAATTACATCTCCAATTTCTCATTTCATTTTCCTTAACCTCTAATAATTCTGTTGGACTTTTAAATAAAAACATGATCTCATATTACTTTTATATCTAGCCTCAGTTAATGCTAATTTTAGTTTTACTGTTACCTCTTTAGAGTCTCTTCTATTGATTTGGTAGGAGTTACCTTTAATCACTTAAAAGTAAGTAATGCATTAAGACCGCCCAAGGCTAGCCTATATTTGGAAAAATTACTCCATTTAAGAATTAGTTTAACAAGAGCCTATTGCACATTTTACTTTGAAAATTCACCAGGATTCTTTCCATCTCTGTGAAAGCATTTATTATCCAGAAGAAATTAGGCCTAATTTTAGAGAATGCCACAGTGAGCAAAACTTCCTTAAATTTCCAGAAATGGCCATCGCTCTGACTATAATAATATTTAAGATTCACAGAATTACAGCACTGAGAGAAAGCGAATGGAGAGTGGTTGTAATTAGGATGCTACTTCCTTCTGAAACCTTAAAGTTATTTAAACATTAAAATGAGGCACAGACACAGTGGGGGGGGTCTGTTATTAACTCAAGCCAAGTGGTGTCATCCCTTCATAGTAGACATTTTTATTAGGGTCTGCGTTGCATTTGTGGCGGCTGAGAAAAACACATCACCCAGTGGTCAACATGGAGGGGTAGGTATGGAAAGACCAATCAAACTGTGTTGCATTGGTGAAGAAGTAGACACCAGGCTTAGGTACCTCTCTTTCAAGATACTTTCTCGAGGTAGGGACTAGAGAAATTTCATAGAAGCTGAAGGAGGAGATGTGCTGTCCACTGATATTTTTATTTGGGGTAGGCAGTAACTATGATGAAAATGGTATCCGATGAAGCAAAAAAAGAGAGAGAGAGAGAGACAGAGAGACAGACAGAGAGACAGAGAGAAATCAAGAGAAAGAGGGAAAAAAGACTAAGCAGAGAAGAAAGTGTTCAGAGT
>NW_021896402.1:0-613 GCF_006229205.1 Suricata suricatta
CTCTATCTCATCTATCTGAATTTAAATTTATTTTTTTGTCTTATACCCTTGTTAGTTATTTCCCTGTCTTGGTTTCAAGTTAGTTAAATAAATCTCTAAGCCATTTTTCTAACATTTGAGTTGCCGTGGGTGTGTGCGTGTGAGCGCGCACGCACACGTACCTAGAATGGAGGCGGAAGTTTATTAGTTCAACTCGCTAACCAGATATACCATCCAACAAAAATATGCAAACTCTATTTACAAAATTTACTAAACAGACTTCTTACAGAAGACACTGCTAAGATTCCAAACTGGAATAGGAACCAAGGGGGGAAAAACAGGAAATAAAAAGATCAGAGAAAGTGAAGAGAGTTATTACTAGATCTAGTGTTATCTGTGATATAATTTCATCTTATCCTTGTAGCTAGAATAAAGATAGAAGGTATGTGATCAACTGAGAAGAGACAATGATTTCGTTATTGTATATTTTTATGAAATATTAGTAAATTTTTATTTAAAAATGGCATCAGACTTATAGAGCTTGTAGCTTCTTCAGGTTTACACTAAAATCTCTGTGGAGACAAAGAAAAATAGCCACATCGTTCATGAAGTTAAAGACTATTGTATAACTTGG
>NW_021896403.1:0-613 GCF_006229205.1 Suricata suricatta
TCCTTTTACATGGATAGTTGGGAACTTGTCTATGAAGAAGCTATAATGCAGAGTCACTACAGACTCACAGCAATGTCAAGGGAGCCAATAATCTAATCTTGAAGGTTACGCACAAATTAAGGCAGAAAATGCATGAAAATACTGTGAGAAACACCATAAATGAGAATGGGAAGCACAGTATAACTATAACTGAATTCTTTCTTATACTTAAGGTGAACTTTCAGTTAAATTAAACATTGCAAATGTCTATTCATTTTATTTTTTAAAACTTTTATTATTATTATTTTATTCTAGAGAGAGAGAAAGCAAGCAAGGGAAAGGGGCAGAGGGAGAGAGAAAAAGAATCTTAAGCATGCTCCATGCTCAGCACAGAGGCTGAGGCAGGGCTTGATCCCATGACCCTGGGATCATGACCTGAGCTGAAACCAAGAGTCAGACGCTCAACCGACTGAGCCACCCAGGTGTCCCGCCAATTCATTTTATAAGGCTAGTATTAATCTGAATGATAGGAAAGTGGTAAAAGGAAAAACTTCAAATTTAAATGCAAATGCCTAAATAAAATATTAGCAAAACAAAAAGCACGACGAAAAAATACATCGTGACCCAGAAGACT
>NW_021896404.1:0-613 GCF_006229205.1 Suricata suricatta
AAAAAAAAAAGAAACACAGATTCCCAAGCTCCAATCACAGAGATTCTGCCCCTGCAGCTTTCAGGGGGCTAGGCATCTGTCCATTCAGCAAGCATCTGAGATGATTCCCATCTTCAAAAGAGTTAGAGAAACGCTCCCTTCAAACAGTGGTTGTCATCCCCGATAAGCAAATATCGGAGAGTTACATAACATGCTCAGAGTCAAGGTCACTTATCTAATGTGAGTGGCAAAGCCCAGATGAACCCACAAACTCCAGATACCCATGGCCTTTCCACTTGACCCTGAAAGCTTCAGAAGCAAAATCTATTCTAAAACATTCAACAGCAGAATGGGATGGAGCAGTCACTCCACACCACACGTGCTCATGATTACGTGCTAGAAAGCACCTGCAGAAGTAACTCAGTTACCAGGCGGATTCTCACGGATTAGTCCTTTACTCAGCACATATGTGGCTTTCAGTTAAACCGCCTACTGCTTTGCCGACAAGAGCAGACCAAGGAATTTCCATGACGCAGAGCCTCATCAGGGCTATAACCTCTCAAATGGGCAAGGAGCTTGATGTCCACACCCACCTCTGAGAGGACCAGTGTGACCTTCACGGGGAAGGCAGGCC
>NW_021896405.1:0-613 GCF_006229205.1 Suricata suricatta
GAAAGTTTTTGAAATGAAAGTAGATCCAAATTCATTCTAAAAAATACTTCTCAGAGACCCAGGGACCCTTTACAAAGACTACCAACACCCAAATGGTAACACCTTGCAAAGTTATAGCATAATGTCACAACCATGATATTGACATCGGTACAATCTACCATTGTGTGTTATGTTTAACTCCATCATATATTTTTACAAATATGTAAATTTGCACAAACACTGCAGAAAAATTACAGAATACTTCCATCACCACAAGCCTCTCTTATATTACTTTCTTATAACCAAGCCCACCCTCCCACTTCACCATCTACCCCATATTTAACCACTGGCAAGCATTAATTTGTTCACCATTTCTGAAATTTTATCCTTTCCAAAGTGTACGTAAGTAGAGTCATATTGTAAATAACATTTTGGGAATGCCTTTTTTGATTAAACATGCTTCCTGGAGATTCATCAAGTTGCTGTGTCAACCAAATATTTGCTCCTTTTTAATTGCTGATTTCAGACTGGAGTATTTTAAAAAAATACTATGAACATTAGTGTACAATTTTTAGTGCAAATCTGTTTCCTTTTCACTTTGCTAAATATCCAAAATTGCAATTTCTTTTTTTTT
>NW_021896406.1:0-613 GCF_006229205.1 Suricata suricatta
CTCTTGCTAGGTATGTCTCCTAAGGCAAGTGAAACAAAAGCACAAATAAACTGTTGTGTCTACAACAAAATAAAAAGTTTCTGCACAGGAAAAGCTAAAAGGCAACTTGCTGAATGGGAAGAGATATTTGCAAATGACATATTCAATAAAGGGTTAGTATACAAAGTATATAAGGAACTGATACAGTTCAATACTCATTACCCAAAAAGCAAATAATCCAATTAAAAAATGGGCAGAAGACATGACCAGGCATTTCTCCAAAGAAGACATACAAATGTCCACACATGAAAAGATACTCCTCATTAACAAGATGAAAAGCACTACCATAAGATATCAATTCATCCCTGTCAGAATGCCAAAATTTAAAAAAATCTAAAAAAATAAAAACAGAAGAAACAAATATTGATGAGGATGTGGAGAAATAAGAACCTTTGTGTACTGTTGGTGGGAATGCAAATTGGTGTGGCTATTGTGGAAAACATCATGGAGGTTCCTCAAAAAATAATAACAGAAATAAAAAAGAAGTACCTTATGATCCAGGAATCACACTACTGGGTGTTTACCCACAAATTACAAAAACACTAATTCAAAAGGATGTATGCACCCCAATGTT
>NW_021896407.1:0-613 GCF_006229205.1 Suricata suricatta
CATCCGACGGGGGTACACAAGTATTTCACAGCAGGACGGAGCCAAGCAGGGCTGGAGGCCGGCCAGTCACTGTGCTCACCACTGTCACTGTCCTTGCTGGTCCCAGAGAGATCCCAGCGCCCAGGGAGAGCAGGAAACAGACCTGGGACAGGGGCCCTTAGCCAGCAGAGGGACGTGTTTTTCAATAGTTTAGCAACCAGCGGGGCCACCCCAGAGCCTAGAGTCCCGCAGGAGGCTGCGTTCATCGGAGCACAGCGGTGCCCTTGGGCAGGGGCAGAGGGCAGAGCGAGGCGGCCTCCCAAGGCCCCCCTCAGACGGCACTCTTGGCCCCAGGACACTGCAGATGCTTCCCTTTATGTGGCTATGCTCTCGAGAGGGCACCCGACGGCACCTTTTCCTGGTCCGCCGGAGCCCGGATGAGAGCCCGTGACAGCGGTCACCCATTTGCCTCCCTCCCCAGGGGGCAGCCGGTCACCAGTAACACCCCCTGGTTTGGCCAACGGGGCATCTCCATTCCCTCCCCTGCAGCACCACGGGCTGCCAGTCTCTGCCCTCCATCCACACCCCTGCCCGTCCACACCCCTGCCCGTCCACACCCCTCCTGTCCACACCC
>NW_021896408.1:0-613 GCF_006229205.1 Suricata suricatta
GGAGGAAGGCCAAGGTTTTGCAGGAAGACACGCCAGGGGCACTCACTACAGACTTGGGGGAGTTAGGAAACAGAGGAAAAAGTGACATCAAACTTAGGATCTGAGGAATTGGTGGGAGAAGTCAGGTGGAAAGGGAAGGGCATGGGGAGGAGAAAGGGCAAAGATGAGAGAAGTGCAAATGTTCAGACAGCAGCAACTGCATGCTCTTGAACTCACAGTCATTTATATCCATGCAACAACCCTGTGAAGTAAACAGTATTGCTAGCTCCATTTTATCAAGTAGAGCGCAGGCACAGAGAGGTTAATTCATTTTCCCCTTCACACAGCTACTGAGTGATGGAACCACTCTGCCTTCGTATGAAGAGACCCTCCAGTGCCTCTTCAGACTGAGTGTATCCCGGGGGCATCCGTGGGTGGTGGTCCTCCTTCGCCAGTCTCCTTCACTTAAGAAACATGGACTGGATTCGCCTCTGGGGACACAAAGATGATTACAGCATGACCGCTGTCCTTAGGGAACCCACAACCCAACAAAGGAGAAATGCATTTTAATATGTTGTAATGCTGGACAGACTCCAACAATAATAAGCAGAAAATAAGAAAGTCCTCAAGGACT
>NW_021896409.1:0-613 GCF_006229205.1 Suricata suricatta
ACTCCATACTGTTCTCCACAGTGGTTGCACAGGTTTACATTCCCACCAACAATGTAAGAGGGTTCCCCTTTTTTCACATCCTTGACAATACCTGTTGTTTCTTGTGTTGTTAATTTTAGCCATTCTGACAGGTGTGAAGTGACAATCTCATTGTGGTTTTCATTTGTATTTCCATGTGATTGTGGGGTGTTTTTTTTTTATTCAGTTCATTTAATAATATTTTGAGAAGGCAGGGAGAGAGAAGAGAGAGAATCTCACACAGGCTTCACCCACTTTTAGCACAGAGCCCTAAGTGGGGTTGATCCCATGAACAATGAGATCGTGACCTGAGCCAAAATCAAGTGCTGGATACTTAACCAACTGAGTCACTTGGGCACCCCTGATTGGTTTTGCTTAGCATTTTTTTGATTAGTAATGAAAAGTTTTTCATATTCCTGTTGGCCATTTGTATGTCATCTTTGGAGGAATGTCTGTTCAAGCTGTTCAAGTCTTCAACCTATTTTATTTTATTTTATTTATTTATTTACACAATTTATTTTTTTAACATATGCAATTATTTTCCATCATTTACAATACAGTAGTTACAATGATACTCCAAACAGAAAAGCAAAGT
>NW_021896410.1:0-613 GCF_006229205.1 Suricata suricatta
GGATGCCACTTCCTGAATGAATTCTCTTCTTTTAGAGGTACTTCATCTACACTTGGGAAGAATTATAAGCTAACATTCCAACTCCAGAGATCAGTACCTACAAGAAGAGAGGGACAGAAGTGAAAAGACTGCCCTCAAGACTTAACTTACTAGCAAGAAAGGACAGGCAGAGAAAAAAAACACTGAGGACACTCGGCTCTCTTTTGAAGCAATGCAAAGACCCCTCTCTGCCATATGGATGAATACAAGGCTGGTACAAAACATCAGTTTGCTATTATCTAACCTCCTCTACCCTGCCTATTTTGGCCCAATAGGAGTATCACCCACTAGGTGAGCCCAGGAGTCCACCCCCCCCCACACACACACAAAGTTGCTTTTCGAATTTCGAATGATGATCACTTTCAAGCAAACCAACAGACCCACCCCAGGTGTTCAGTGTAGGACAAACCAACTACTATTAAGGAACGTGGGTGTAACTGGGGGATGGGAGCCTCTCAAATCCGGCGGAAGGTGACTGAGGGGGCAACAGCAGCACTGAGACTCAATTACCCACTCACACTCCGGCACCGTGAATCCTAGGAGCAACAATGAAGACTTGAACCGTCAAAAGGAA
>NW_021896411.1:0-613 GCF_006229205.1 Suricata suricatta
TTAAGAGAAACTTGATAGAAAAAAGAAAGAAAAATAAAAAATTTAAAAGTAATAAAAATTAAATTAAAAAAATAAAAAATTGTTTTTTCTGTATCCAGAAACAAAAACAAAGACCAAAATAAACAAAAAAGAGGAGGAGCCAAGATGGCGGAGAGGAAGGGAGCTCTGTAAACTCTGTCCGCCCCATTTATCGAACTGAGAAGGATATTACTCTCATCTGTGAGAGCGGAAGGAGAAAATACAGACTCCAGAAAGAATAGAACCTCAAGGATACCTGAGTGAGTAAGGGCGAGCAGGAGAGATCTGAAAACAGGCCAGGCCGGGCCGAGCAGGGTAGACAAGATCCCCAGCCCAACGTGGGGGAAGCGCGGAGCCCGAGATACAAAGGGAAGAGACAGGGGAGTGGGCTTCCCAGTGAGAAGCGGCCGGAGCGCCGCTGCGCCAGGGGTGCGGACTTCCCGGCGAGAAGTGGTCGGGGCTGTGGCTGCGCCAAGGGCGAGCAATTCGAACTTGGTTTTGGGAACGGGACCGCGGACCGCATTTCCACGGTGCACCTCGCCCCCTGCACTGACTGCGCGAATCCTGGGTGCCCACAGGGAAAAAATAGGGCCCA
>NW_021896412.1:0-1375 GCF_006229205.1 Suricata suricatta
AAAAAACTAAAGCATTATGTCTCAACTTCAAAGTATCAAGTACTACACTATCACTAAAACAAGGGATGTGGGTTTTAAGGGGAACAAAGGACCAAGAGAAAGACTTAGCTGCACTTCTTCCAGGTGTTTCCTCTAAATTTTAATCAAATGAAGGCTCTATTCTATCTGGAGAATCATTGCAAGAACTTTAATAATCTGTTTCATTTTTGCCTTTCATCAGTTTCTTTGTTTCCTGGGAACTGGACTGATTTATTGATTTTGATTTTGATTTGTAAGAATTTCAAAAAAGATCTTTGGTACTAAATCAAGGTACCCAATTTTTCAGCTACTGGAAATATTTTGTGAAGATGCAGCCTTTCCACTTTGTTACTAAAGAAGTTAATTGGCCTCTAAAATAATAGGTTTGCCTTAGAGCCCTGATGCCAGGTTACAAAGCGCTGGCTAGCTCAGATCTATCTCTTTCAAGCCTAATGAACAGTCTCCGTTCAGCTTCCAAACACTCCTATGGTTAATACTTGATAGAGCACAATATTTTCACCCAGGAAGGGACGTTCAATACATTTACTCATAACTCCTAATTGAATAGCCAATTTAGAGTCAAAATTTAGTCTGTATGTCTCTAGTAATTTATATGTTTGGGGGAATTTTAGGTTCACTAGATTTTGTACTTTGGGGCATTTGTATAAAATGTTCTGTCAGAACATGCATGATTGATTTGGTTTCATTGCTGATACTTGCAAAATCTTGATTTCCCCTGACTTCCCATATGGCAAGCTAGTAGAGAAATAAAATAGTGACAATATCATAGCACTTTTCTCTGAGGAGCTCAAAGTATTTTCCACATTAATCCTCACAACATTCCTATGAAGTTCACCAGCAGAACCTACTTCTATTTTAGAGTAGGAATGAAAGCCTTCCACGGATGGATTACTTGTCCAGAATTTTGTAGGTTATCAATGGAAAGCCAGGCTGAGAATTAAATTTCTCATATGTTGGATAACCATATAATTTATTGTTCAAACTAGGGCACTATGAAAGTGAAAAGGGCATTATTGATAATTATGCCAACACAACAGTTGTAAGCTAAGTCATACAGACGCACTGCTGATAGCCCACTGAATGGAATGGTGGCAATGCTTCAATGCCCAGTAGAAAGTCATTGGGTTACTACAGGAATATTGAACTTACTGAGGAAGAGAAAATGTGTGAGAACATAAATAGTAAGTCATAGGACTTGCTTCATTATTTCATTACTATACAATAAAACTCTATGACTAGTAGCTGTTGCATTTACTTTTAGTCTTGTACCATGAGACTACTTTAGAAAAGAGTTGAAACTATACTTTATATATAATTTAGAATTCAATTTTTAATT
>NW_021896413.1:0-613 GCF_006229205.1 Suricata suricatta
GGCTTCTTTAGAAGCGAAGTGTGGCTGCCGGCCTGAGGCTTCGTGCTGGGGTCTGATGAGAACGAGAGGCGAAGGCCCCCCCGGGGCGAGGACGGCCAGGTCCAGTCCGAAGGGGCTGGCCGGGCTCCAAGGCCACCGGGCGGTTTTAGCAGAGAGACTTTAACACAAGCCAAAGCTTTCCTTTCCAGGGAGACTGCGTTTGCCCAGGCCCCTGTGCCCACGACAGCTCAGTGCCTCCCTGGGCCTGGCTGGCTGTGCGGGGCGGGGGCAGAGCCCCAGGCTGGGAGGCGCTGTGCCCACGTTGGGCACTGTGAGATGGCGGGCCCGTCCTTCACTGGAGGTAGAGAGGCTTAGTGGTTCTAACCCAGGAGGGCGTGAGGCAATCCTGCGGGCTGCCTGAGGGAGGCGAATGTCAGCGCGGCCACATGGTTCCCACGCACCGCCTGTCAGATGCACCAGGAAGAATCACTCAAGCATGCTATGTCGCAAAAAAATGCAAATGCTCCTCCGTCTTTGGACAGAGATGTTCACACTGTCTCATGAAGGCTGCAGTGGGAGGGGACATGTGTCACTATTTAGTGGCCGGTGTTGACCACCCCTTCCAGTGCTGGGG
>NW_021896414.1:0-613 GCF_006229205.1 Suricata suricatta
ACACTGCACTTTGAGACAGGAAGAGGAGAGATTTTCCCACAAAGAAGTGGACTTTGTAGGTCCAAGACTGGGGTACAGAGGGCTGTGCCTGTCCTGTTTCATCTAGTCCTGGAAAGCTGGGGCTCTGATGAGAGAAACTGGAACTTCTGGTGGCATCTAGGCCATTCGACTAGGGGCCTGCTTGGCTTGAGCTGCAGGTATGGAAACAGAGGAGGGCACTCCTAAGAGCAGCCTCGGGGTCTATTCCCTTCCCCTCTTCAGACCACACAATGGCTGAGGCTGTGATCAGGAGAGTAGATTTGAACTAAAGGAAGTTTTGTTTTGTTTTGTTTGTTTTTAAGGCAGAGAGAGAAACAGAGAGAAGGAAAGTGAGAGAGACAGGCAGAGAGAAAAAGGTAAGAGGAGCTGGGAGAGGCACATGGCAGAGACTGAGCCAGTATTAGATTCTCTTTCTTTGTTTTTAAAGACTTTATCCACAGCTAATATAATCCTCAATGGGGAAAAACTGAGAGCTTTCCCCCTGAGATCAGGAACACGACAGGGGTTCCCACTCTCACCACTGTTGTTCAACATAGTGCTGGAAGTTCTGGCATCAGCAATCAGACAACAAAAA
>NW_021896415.1:0-613 GCF_006229205.1 Suricata suricatta
GTATGTTTTACTTACTAATAAGCAGTAAAAACCGGAATCCACTTAGAACCTTTTAATACACTTTTCTGTTAGACATGACATTTACTTATATAGGTTATATATAGATGTAGATATATGCTATTTAAGCAGTGTTAAATTATATAAAAATATACAGAACACACACACACACACACACACACACACAGGTGTGTGATAAGAACATATTAGTGTTAAAGATTTTGTCCGAAATGGACTTCAAGCCCAAAATCTAGCTTTATTATATACAATTCTAGTCTAATACTAGTCTTAAGAATGTTTTTCAGTGTCATGTGACTTTAACAAGCATACTCAGGTGCTTTTAATTGCATCTTTTGAGATTAAACTATTTCTCTCCTGAGCATCAGGAGCAGGTTAGAACAGAAGTTGCACATGCTGGGTGTGTATATAGTCTATATAGGCTTGAGCTGTAAACAGACCGGATGTTGAACACGGCTAGTCAATGGCTGGGGTAGGAATTCCTGACCACGCAGAACCGATAGAATCAAGGAAGGAAGAGGGAAGGGATGGAAAGGAAGAGAAGGCCTGCAAGTAACTGAAAACTCAGCCTAGAGATGTAGAGACTTAAAAATGTCCC
>NW_021896416.1:0-613 GCF_006229205.1 Suricata suricatta
CATAATGAGTCAATATTTGTATATATTCAGAAAGTATCACCACAGTAAGTCTAGCCAATGTCATTACCATACAGAAATACAATTTTTTTCTTGTGATGAGAACTTTTAAGACCAAGTATCTCTGCAGCTTTCAAAGGTACAATGTAATATTACAGTCACCATGATATCCTTGTGACTTATTTATTTCATAACTGGAAGTTTGTACCTTCTGACCCCCTTCATCCATTTCTCCCCCATCCCCACTGTATCCCCTGATATTGGCAACCATCAATCTGTTCTCCGTATCTATGAGCTTGGTTTTCTGTTTTTTTACATTCCGCATATAACTGAGATCATACGGTATTTGTCTTGATCTGTCTTATTTCGTTTATCTCATGCTCTCAAGGTTCATTCATGTTGTCACAAATGACAAGATTTCATTGTTTTTATGGCTCTGTGTATGTGTGTGTGTATCTCACAGTTTTTACCCATTTATCAATCAATGAGTACTTAGATTATTTCCAGATCTTGGCTATTGTACTAATGCTGCAACGAACTTGGGGCTGCACACATATTTTTGAGTTAGTGTTTTAATTTTCTTCAGATAAATAGCCAGCAGTGAACCTGCCAGACC
>NW_021896417.1:0-613 GCF_006229205.1 Suricata suricatta
ATACAATGCAATATTATTCAGCCATATAAAGGATGAAATCTTCCCTTTTGCAACACCGTGGATGGATCTAGAGCAATGAAATGTCATTCAAGGACAAATACCATATGATTTCCCTTGTATGTGGGATTTAAGAAACAAAACAAATGAACAAAGAAAAAGAGAGACAAACTAAAAAACAGACTTATAGTTCTTAATTAACTATAGGGAACAAAATGATGGTCACCAGGGAGGAAGTGGCTGGGGAGATGGGTGAAACGGGTGAAAGGAGTTAAGATGAGCACTGGGTAATGCATAGAATAGTTGGATCACTATATTGCAAACCAAAACTAATAGAACACTGTATGTTAACTATCCTGGAATCAAAATTTAAAAACTTGTTAAGTCACACCTATAATACTAATAATTAGGAAACAAGAGAGATCATTGACATTTATTTGTCTCCACTATTGGAAAAGCATTTCTAAATACATATTTTATTTGATGATTTGTAAAGTGACTTATATGAGGGCATGTGGTAGAATGAGTTGTTTAAAGGCATTCAGCTGGGCTGTGTACTCAATCCTCCTGCCAGTTCCCAGCAGGAAAATGTGTGTAAACCTGAGACAAAGAAGAG
>NW_021896418.1:0-613 GCF_006229205.1 Suricata suricatta
TCTCTCTGCCTCTCCCCTGCTTGCACTCTTTTTTTCTCTCAAAAATAAATATTAAAAAAAGTAAGAAAGAAAGTGACCTGCATCATCTGCAGTCACATCATATTCAGATTTCTGGGAACTAGTCACAGGACTCCACCTAGTCATGCAGGAAACTGGGAAATGTGGTCCCTACCTGGGCAGCCATTTTCCAGGGACAAGCCTACAATGCAAGGGAAGCACAAGAGTTTGGTGATCAGTTAAATACTTCTTACATGGTGCTCCCATCTGGGCAGGCAATATGGACATCAAAACTTTTCTCTAAACACAAAATACATCTACCTCCTCCCAAAAGGACCAGAGTCCTTTCAAACACCGGATCTCAAAATCCTAGATCTCAAGATAGAGAGCAGTCCTTTGTATCAGATTTGGATGTGTCTCCTCATGGTTTGGCAACATTTGATTTAAAAGGCACCCCTTATTATCCATATCATGGTAGAGCAGGAGCAGGTAGCTAGATTAGTGACAATTGAGACTGTGTCCGTGTGATTTATGTAAATATTGTGGACCACAGCTATGTTGTTTGTTCCAGGAAAACTTTGACATGGAAAGACATGGCTGCAAAATAAAGAAATCA
>NW_021896419.1:0-613 GCF_006229205.1 Suricata suricatta
TTATGTCGTATGTGTTCCAAACCCTAGACAACAGCAGAAAACAAATTGTACTTAACTAAAATGCAGAAGATTTAGATAAGATATTAGTGTGCATTTTGTAGATGAGAAGTTAACTGGGCATCTAAAGGAGAGTTGGGGAATCATCTTGATTGGAAATCTTTGAAAATAGATTTGATCTCTTTAACTATAATGAATTCAACAGTATTCCTTACTGCTGCACAGGGATAGGCAAGGTGATTTCTCAAGGGATTTTTTTTAACCCTATAATTCTATTCTCCTGGCTTGTCATTTCTCAATAGTTATATAGCATTTTACCCAAATGCATTAAGTTAGCACGTCTAGTGTTCTCAGAAGGATTAGGCTTAAAATCAATAGGCAAGTGATGGGTGTGTGAATGGAGGCCTGTGGCCGTTGGTGACCCTGTGACAGCAGGTGGACTTGAAGCTAACCAGCTGATGGCAGTAAGAGCTACCATTGCCTGAACACCTTCCATGTGTAGTCTCTGGATAAGATGTGTCATATTGCCTTTTTTCTATATCATTGACTTGTGACTGTAACCACAGGGTAGATTTCATTATCTCTATACACATTCAAATGAAGCCTTAAAACCAAC
>NW_021896420.1:0-613 GCF_006229205.1 Suricata suricatta
TAAATCATATATTACTCTAGCATGAAATTTAAAAGCTAAAGTTTTAGAAATAACTATACTATATTTAGTTAATGGATATACAATATAAAGAGATGCAAAGTGTGCCATCAAAAATATAAAATATGAGGGTGGAGGAACTTTTCTATACATTCATAGTAATTATTGACACTTGAACATTATATATAATGTTTTATTGATGTTTCATTATAAGCACAAAACAAAAGCCTATTGTAGATAAACAGAAGACACACATAAGGGTATCTAAGCATAACTTTATACTAAATCATGGAATCACAAAGAGAAAAGCAATACAGTGAGAAAGTAAGGAATTATAATGCATCTAGAAAAGAATTAACTAAATTGCAATAGTAACTCCATACCTATCAATAATTATGTTAAATGTAAATGGACTAAATTCTCCAATGTAAAGAGGTTGAAATGGTTGCATTAACTTAAAAATATGAGGTTGCTTTATTAAGAGAGTCTCACCTGAACTTTAAGGACATACATAGCCTGGAAGTGAAAGTATAGAAAAAATGCATCCAATGCAAATGGAAACAAAAAGAAATTAGAGGTAGCTCTACTTATATGACAGAACTAACTTTAACATGGT
>NW_021896421.1:0-613 GCF_006229205.1 Suricata suricatta
TGATGCTCATCAAAGAGTCAATGTCATGAAAGACCAGGAAAAATATAAATAAAATATAAATATAAAGTAAAATATGGTAAAAATATAAATATAAATATCACAAACTAGAAGAGACTATGGAGACATGATAACTGACTGCAGTATGAGATCCTGAAAAGTATCCTGGAAGAGTAAAAGAAACATTGGGGAAAAAAAACTGGTGCAATTCAAGATATTCTTGTAGGATGAATAAAGTTTCCCACTTTTGTTGATCTCCCTAGACCACAAACCTCACAATTCTGTCTCTTTATGATTTTGCAAAATTCTACTCATTGCTATAGTAAGGGAATGTAGAGATAATGGTTTTTACTCATTAAATGTACTTTGAGATTAATCTTTTTAAGTACTGGATGTTTCTAGGCCACTAGTCAGATGGATAACCTTGCAGGTCTTCAAGTACCTAGAGGCATATGTTTAGACCAAGTACAGTTCATTAGAAAATGAAGGCTGAACACAGAGATTTAACAATGACAAGTCAACGTGGATTTTCTGATCCTTTTGGTCTCAAAAATTTAAGGGCAGACTTTATGTTTTAGCTCACATAAAACACTGCTTCTTCCCTGTAATTTCCTTT
>NW_021896422.1:0-613 GCF_006229205.1 Suricata suricatta
TTTTTGTTAGTTTAGGGTTTTAGCATATGAATTCTGGAGACACAAACACTCAGATCATAGCTGTGTCCAAAGTAGAGAAGCAAGGAACATGTTTTTACATTGGACACCATGTGAGCTGGAATTGCCTTAGGAAAACCCCTCTGGATGTGGAAGAGGTGGCCTCATGTATGCATCAGAGCATTGTCCAGGACTTTCTCTCTGCACAGAATATGGATAATCTTACACTTGATGGAAATTCCACCGGGGAAGAATATGGGAGGATGGGGTTTTGTTTCCCCCAACACCTTTTGTTCTTGCCTCTATTCTGTCTGGGAAGCATTTCTTTCAGTATAATCAAACTTGACAATTATTCTTGGATTAGCATCCCATGTAAGCAAGATTTTAGACACTTGGAAGACTTACGCCTACTTAGATGCTATAGATCTGTTCTCATCCTTCTAGGAATTGGCTCATTTGACTTTAAGGGCTGGCAAGCTTAGAGCAGGCTGAAGGGATAGAATTTCAAGTAAGAGTTGATATTGCAAGTCTTGAATCCAAGTTCCACAGGGTAGCAGGCTGGAAACTCAGGCAGTGTCCTATGTAGCATTCTTTTATTATTATTATTATTATTATT
>NW_021896423.1:0-1375 GCF_006229205.1 Suricata suricatta
TGTGCCGCCCCCACCCCACTTGTGCTGTCTCTGTCTCTCTCAAAATAGATACATTAAAAATATATATTTTTTAAAAATGTAATCCTCAGACACAGGGCTCCAGGATTTATCCCTTTAGCTCAAGCAGTTCCATATCACAGAAGAAGAATGTTGAGGGTACAGTCTACATCTGGCTAGTTTCCTGGACATAAAATACACTCTAACACTTTCACCAATAACCCCATGTAATCTTGATTATTGTCTGAATTTGAAAACCAAACCTAAGCATATCAGCACTCACTCAAAATTCTTGGCAATGAATTTAGATGCAATACACACTATCAGAAAGAAGGCTAGGAAAAAAAAAATGACAGTCCGCATTCTTAAAGCTAAATAATAAAGAGGGAACAGAATTTACCATTGAAAGGAACAAAGAGAAAGGTACTACTGATGGTCATCAAGTAGTTGTCATTCTCAAGCGCTGGTCCACTGAATGATATTCAATACACGCTGAGAATCTTGACAGTTTTGGCTCCCTTAGATCTTCAAAACATCATTTGACAGGAGGCAGAAAGGAAATGCCACTCATGGAGTTATAGCCTTTATTGAATAGCCTACAGCTAACTCAATATCACTGTGATCATTTTGTGGTAGCTAATAGTAATAACTTGCATTTTTACCATGGTGTGTTCAAAACACTTATACATCTATTTAATTTTATTATCACAGTCATCATCTAATGTCAGAAGATATTAGGTATTATTAATATCACTGTCCACATAAATAAGTTGAAATACAATGTATCTTCTTGGCTGTGCAACCTTTTCACAGGCTCCCTCCGGTACCTTTCTTGTCTAAAGCCATTTCTTTGTAAAAACACCACAAAAGTATGTGGAACATAAACCAATGACATGATATAACTTATTCTTTAATAAACATCTACATATTTTCAGACTAGATCCTAAGAACAATGTACACGTTTTTAGACTAATAAAGAAGAATGCAACAGAACTTTAAGTCCAAACATACTCTATAACATGCAGTGCCCTGAACACTCAATACCTGATGCTTCAGAAAGTTCCAAAGAAAAGAGCCAGTATTCAGCACCAACTACTGAAAGCATCTTCTTCAGTCTGTATGTACACCTGTCTCTTAGATAATACTGACCATACAAGACATTCTGTGCCAGAGAATGCTTATGCATTTCCTCATTAAAATGGGTTCAAGATGTGACAAAATGTATGGATACATTTAATATAGAAAGAAATTATTCAAACATTTTGGAAAATGAGAATAAGAGGGTAATGTCTCAAGTCTCCTTTTAGGATGACTTTTATTAAAAGAGCAAATAAACAGTGTGCATATACATCATTTTTTGCAATTATTATTCAGTAAA
>NW_021896424.1:0-613 GCF_006229205.1 Suricata suricatta
AAATGAATACTTGGGTGGATGGAGGATGAAGTAGGGAGTTGTCTGTAATGGCATGGGTGGAGATATTCCAGGCAGGGGGAATTTCAGGTGCAGTGGCCTGGAGAATTGAGAAAGCATATTATGTCTAGCCGGTTACTGAATTATGAAATAGGAGAATGGCAAGGGATAGAAGATGAGGTTGTAGGGGTGCCTGGGTGGCTCAGTAAGTTAGGCATCTGACTTCAGCTCAGGTCATGATCTCATGGTTTGTGAGTTTGAGCCCTGCGTCAGGTTCTGTGCTGACAACTCAGAGCCTGGAGCCTGCTTTGGATTCTGTGTGTGTCAGTCTCTATGTCCCTCCCCTCCTCAGGCACTGTCTCTCTCTCTCTCAAAAATAAATAAACATTAAAAATAAAGAAAAAATTTTAAATTAATAAAAGGAAGATGAGGTTGGAAAAGGGGAGGGCAAGGCCTCAGTCAGTAGAGGCATTATCATGTCCTCTGAGTTTGCCTTCATTGCAGCCTCCTATGCCAGCAGTTAGATTGTGTCCCCTCTTTGCTGCTATAACAAGCATGGTATGCTACCTGCATTCATAATGACACCCATTTTGTAGGAATAGTTTCTTTGCTTGCT
>NW_021896425.1:0-613 GCF_006229205.1 Suricata suricatta
CATCCAACTCTTGATTTCAGCTCAGGTCATGATCCCAGGGTTGTAGGATGAAGGCCTGCATCGACCTTTGTGCTGGGATTTGAGATTCTCTCTCTCCTTTGGTTCCTCCCCCTGCTGGTGCATGCTCTCTGTCTTTCTCTCTCTAAAATAAAATAAATAAACAAATAAATAAGTAAAAATTTTTATACAGCTGTGTTCACTCATTTTGTTGTAAAATTTTATGGATTTTGACAAACTATTTGACAGATAGTATCATGTGGCCACTATTATAATATTTAATAGAATAATTTCACCACTGAAAACTGCCCTGGACTTTACTCTTTCAAAATTCCCTTCACCCCTAAGTGCTTGGAAAACAGTAATCTTCTTACCATTGATGCAGGTTTGTCTTTTACAGAATATCACATAAGTATAATTATATAAAATTAAGCCATTTCAGACTGTCTTCTTTTACATCGCAATGTTTGCCTGGTTGATGATGAAAAGTTATCTCTAATTGTTGCTCTTCCGTAGGTAGGATAATTTTTTATTTTGTTTTGTTTTCTTCTCCACCATATTTAAAATATTTTGCCATTGTTTTTTGACACTTTGTTATATTTCTAGGTGTAGATTT
>NW_021896426.1:0-613 GCF_006229205.1 Suricata suricatta
AAAACAAATGAAGCAATCCTGCTGGTAGGACAGCTTGAGTAACATCGAATTCTAACTATAGAAAATAGACTACAATTTTGTTTGTATATGAAGACACTATCAAAAAGTATGTTGTCATATTATTTTAGAAGTGTGTTGGATAGTTAACTAATATAAATATTAGGCTACTATTCATAATATATGATAATTGTTATAATTATCAGCTTTTAACAATGATTAACATTAGTTACATTTTCTTATTTATTTTTGTGAACTCCTCTAAATGAATAAACTTCAGAAAACACAAAATCTACACTGTATCTGTGGTTGGACCTCAACTTGTGACATACAGGTGAAATTTAAAGGATGGGAATAGCTTGATAGCAGCAAGGGTATCACTGAAGAATTCTACAAGGAGTAGAACAACTCAGTGTGAGAGTCATCTTTGAGTTTGCCAAGATCAACGCTGGACAATCACTGCTTGGCATTGTTGTATTCAGCAGAAGGAATAAATGTTTCCCATCACAATGAATCACAGGAAGAGAAGTCACTACTATTTTCTTTGACACCAACCTCCAATAGTTTTATGACACCAGATAGGGTAAGTTGGTCAATTTATGATTGTATTTTCCAG
>NW_021896427.1:0-613 GCF_006229205.1 Suricata suricatta
CTTGAACCCAGGCCCCGGCCTTCTGGCCTGGCCGAGGAGACTGGGGGTGGCCTCAGCGCCCCGGGAGCTCCTCTCCCAGCGCTAGTGGACAGGCATCCCTAGGAGCGACCGACGCCACCCCTGGGGATACCGGCCCCCTGCGGAGCGGGTAGGGCCGAGCTTCGCGTGGAATGGGGTCGGGGAGCCAGGCCTGGGTCACCTTCCCGCCGCCGCGTGAGACTGAAGGCTCCTCCGGCCAGAGCTGCGAAGCCAACTCCCTCCGCCCTGCGCCGGGGCTGTTGTTTGCGCTCCACTGAGGCGGTGGCCTGCCTCCTGCCTCCTCCGGCCACCCCCTTTGCTCGAGACCCCCGCGGACCCTGCACTTACTCCATTCCCGACCACCGACTACAGACTGCTCCATGCCCCCCATCCCGGCCCTCCGGCAACCCTTCCGGTGGCTGAGCTCCGAGCTCCACCCGACACAGTCCCCCACCCCCACCTCCATCCCCCTTTGCTGGGCTTCCTGGGGACACCAACTCCAGGCTAAAGCTCAGTGTCCCGTCCTTGTCCTTGCTGCTCTACCTGCCCTGGCGTTTACACTTTTGCTCTTCCTGCCTACCCCTCCTGGCTTTTC
>NW_021896428.1:0-613 GCF_006229205.1 Suricata suricatta
CACACACTGACGGCAAGGCCCTGGGAAGGCGGCCTGGATCAGCTCCAAAGTTCGGAAAATAAGCACCGAGAGGGGACAACAGCCAAGACCAAGGGCACCCCTGGGAGCACACAGGACCCCAAGGCCGCAGGACCCGGCACCCACCCCCGGCGGCACGGCCCCTGCTCAGAGGTGCCCCCGTGGGCACGCAGCCCCAGGACAGCAGCAGCTCGGGCTGGTCGGGCGCCACCAGGATGCGGCTCCCGGACCCAGGGACAGAAGCAGAGGGGACCGAGCTGCTCTGTGCTGCCAGGACGACCGCCGGCCCGCCGTCCTGGTCTGTCCGCTCCTGTCCCCGCCGAGGCCGGCTCCCACCCTCCCCAGAGTCCCAGCCAGAACTCAGCGGGTCCACGGGGAGCAGGACAGCGCTGAGCAAGCTCGGGGAGCACCCCGTGTCGTTCTTGGGACCAACAGCACAGCGGCTCACAGGTAGGAGTGGCCCAGCCCGGCCTGCTATGCTCCCCAGCCCTGCGCCCACCCTGGACATGCTCCCCGCCCTGACCACACTCTTGTCCTGACCACACCCCTGCCCTGACCATACTCCCACCCTGACCACACACACCCTGCCCTGACC
>NW_021896429.1:0-613 GCF_006229205.1 Suricata suricatta
CTTCCTAACTCAAACTCCCACTTTCACAGAGACCCAGTGTGCCTACGTGTTTTCTGGTGGTACGCATTGCTTTGCAGTCCCTGGCGAGGCAGGAGGCCCAAGCTCAAAAGGGGAAGAAAGGAACCCACCTAGAGCCTCATTCAGTGACACCCTATGTGCCCTGGTGCCTCACAAGTCTCCAAGTCACAAGGACATAGGTCTGGTGCAGCAAAGATAATAAAAATTAGGCCGAACTTTTCTTGTCTGGGCCTCCTTACTCATCAGGGAAAGAAGGCTCCCAAGCCCTAGAGAACACTTATGAGACCATAAAGTGAAGTCAGAGAGGTGAGCTGAGCTCAAAAGTGCCCAGATGGAAGCACCTGGAGAATGGGAACAGGAAGGACATGGAGTGCCAATCTAAAAGTCTGCAATCAAAATGAAAATCGCCTCCAAGATGGGCTGTGGTCCCCAATGACATATAGCAGGGCTCTGGCTCTAAGACAAAAAAACAAAGCACATGCATCCCTCTCCAGGCCCTTTTTATCAAAGAATAAGCAGAAAACTACCTCACAAGGTAATCAGTTTTTTTTAATGTTTATTTTTGAGAGAGAGTGAAAGAAAGAGAGAGAGAGAG
>NW_021896430.1:0-613 GCF_006229205.1 Suricata suricatta
AAGCTTCTACAAGACTGAGCACAGAGGATTTACCATGGTCTCCATGCAGTGAGAGGTAGGAGCTAGGGACCAGAGCCCTTTTAAAGATTAGAGACTGCACAGGATGCTGGAGGAGCAAGTGGCCTGCCCAAAGTCCACCAGCGATTTGCGCAGAGCATAGGCTGGCACTCAGGCTCTTTCTGGAGTTCCCATAAGGCAAGGCAACAAGGCAAAGAGGAGAAAAGATGGCATTCAGAGAGACATGCCTGGGGTCTCTGAGCATTTTGACCTCCTAAATTGAAAATCTATTGTTTCCACTTAATGTGTGCAGTGTTTGTTTGAGGAGACGGAGTGGGTTTTAAGTTCCAGTACTCTGAATCACCCTTATTACTCTGAGTTCCTAACTCTGTAACTAAGAGTTTCAAACAGTCTCAAATTATCAAGGACAAACTGACTAGTATCATTCCAACTACCTTTTTTTTTTTTTTTAAAGAAATGGACAAGTTGATCCTAAAAATTTATATGGAAATGCAAGGGACTCAGAATAATCAAAACAATCTTGAAATGAAATTACCAACATGGAAGACTTACACTTATTGAGTTTAAAACCTAGTACAAAGCTGTGGTAGTCAGG
>NW_021896431.1:0-613 GCF_006229205.1 Suricata suricatta
ATTCCACCTCTATACTACAATATATTTGAGGTCCATGCAAAAAAGTAGCTACCTTTTATATAGGAAATGGATGATATTTTGAGCAAGAGAAGAGAGGGGAGATAGGAGAAGAGAGAGAATCCCAAGCAGGTTCTGCACTGTCTGCGTGGAGCCCGATGTGGGACTTGGAACTCATGAACTCTGAGATCATGACCTCATGAGTCAGATGCTTAACTGACTGAGCCACCCAGGTGCCCCTAGGAGAAATCATTTCTGCCCCTAGAAAAAACCAGTGCCACACGGTCTTGTTGGTGATGAGTTGTGAGTGCATGTAAGATGCATGTGAAGACTAGGCTTGGGTGCCAGTCCCAGAAAACTGAAAATAACAAGAACAAGGTCAGGGCTGGTGGGGCGGCCAGCCCGGTGCCAAGGAGCCTGACTTCTGTTGCTCCCGTGGTTCGAGGTGGTGACAGAGGTTCTGGCATTGCAATGGCATTCTATCCAGCAGGATGGACAGAAGGAAGGAGTGGAGGGGTTCCCTTAAAGGCATTTCCCAGGAGTTGCACTTCTCTTTCTGTCCTGGGGCCAGAACTTGGTTTCATGGCCATACCTGGCTTGTGGGGATGGCCATATG
>NW_021896432.1:0-613 GCF_006229205.1 Suricata suricatta
GTCTACTTGGTTGCTGTGCACCGCATGGACTAACGTAAACATTTCTTTAGGTCTTTGCCTTTTCTAGGACCAAGTTAGCCATGTCTAGTGGACGAGGGTGATAACTGATACATTGTCTTTTCTAGCATCCATGTAATTGCAAAAATTTTAAAGTGGAAGAACTGGAGCAACAGGTTTGTTGAAACAATTTAGGGACTGGTAAAACAAGAGGACCTCTAGGCAGATGCGGAGCTCTGGAGACAACCAGTGTGCCCTCCTGTCTGTACCCTTATTCCTAGGGCTCGCCTCCTGAACAGCCCTTTACGAAGCCATAACAGACTCTTCTAATAACAGAAGAGGCTACTATGGACACCTGGTCATGAAAGGGCTGTTACCCAAGCTTCCCCTGAAATAACCAGGAGCATAATTCACTCTGTAGTCAGGCCAGGACCTGAGAGCAGGGAGAAAGCTCTCGTCCACTTATACTTCCTACCAGTCGGTACAGTCACCACCACACACTGGAAACTTCTGTCTCAGTGTGTCTCACTGAAGCCATCCCAACACACCTCCAGCCCGCCCTCGCCCCTTGCCTTCCCCCTCGATGCCCAGACAGTAGCGCACACCCCCTCGGTCC
>NW_021896433.1:0-613 GCF_006229205.1 Suricata suricatta
TGGACGAGATGCCGGTGTCGGGGTGCACCTGCTTCAGCACCTTGTACACGTACACCGAGTAGCTCTCCTTGCGGCTGCGCTTGCGCTTCTTGCCGTCCTTCTTCTGCGCCTTGGTCACCGCCTTCTTGGAACCCTTCTTCGGCGCCGGGGCGGACTTGGCCGGTTCAGGCATTGTCACGAGCACAGCTGACTTACTGGAGAGAAAGAAAAAATAGAGCGAGTAAAGCGTCACTTGTCCGCTTGATATAGAAGCCTTTATGCAAATAAGGTGTAAGTTACAGCCCTAGTTCTGATTGGTGACTATTCCATATGACGTCAGTGGTTAGTTCTGTCCAATCACAGCCCGAGAGTTGCGAAGCTGCATTCTCATTGGATAAAATCAAGCCACAAGCTTAGCCAATGTAAAGTCTGGTTTTTCGCGCCCAATGAGGGTTATAAAAAGTGCTGGCTTCCTGCTCATTTTACAAAGTAGGTTTAGTGCGGTTGCGGTCGTGATGTCTGGACGCGGGAAGCAGGGCGGCAAGGCTCGCGCCAAGGCCAAGACCAGGTCGTCTCGAGCCGGGCTACAGTTCCCGGTGGGCCGCGTACACCGCCTGCTCCGCAAGGGCAACTA
>NW_021896434.1:0-3004 GCF_006229205.1 Suricata suricatta
AGTGGCTTTAGCATAAAGAAAAGAAATAGCAAGTGTGGGAAAGGGAGCCCACCACGCTCCCCAGTCTGAGAGTCCTTATGGGGGCGTGTTCTCTGGATCTCACTTCTCTGGGTGGGTGGTAGGTCATCTTTTGCTATTCGTAACAAGCCCCTTTCAACCACACCCAAGTTGTGCCAACGAGGAGACATTTGGAGGGGGGGGGCAGGCTTGTTGCTGCATGTGATTCGAGGGTTGGAATTTTCAGTCCAACCTCCGGTCCTCTGGGGAGGGAAGAGGGGCTGGAGACTGAGTTCAATCAGCGATGGGCAATGATTGAACCAATCATCCTACGTAATGGACCCTCCACAGACAGGTTCTGAAGAAGGAGGGGCGCCGGGTGGCTCAGTCGGGTACGCGTCTGACTTGATTTCTGCTTGGTGGTGACCTCTCAGCTCCTGAGGTCAAGCCCTACATCGGCTCTACTCTGACAGTGTAGAAACTGCTTGAGATTCTCTCTCTGCTCCTCCTCTGCTTGCCTAATCTCTCTCTCAAAATAAATAAATTAAAAAAAAATCTAAACAGTAGGACTCGGAAAATTCCGGTCGGTGAGCACACCGAGGTCCTGGAGACCCACTCCCAGAGAGGCCACGCACGCCGCACATTCCTTTCCACATACGTGGGCCCCTGCTTCTCTTCCGTTTGGCTACTTGTCTGTATCTTTTTTTAATTGTTTTATTCTCTCCATACAATTGACAGCGTCAGAAACTGCACCCAGATTTCAGTAACCCTGAGTTCACATCCCGGACCTACGGATCAAAATGGCTGGGATGAGGGCTCCTATGTGGCTAAGTCGGTGAAGAGTTGGAATCTTTTTACTTTGTTTTGAATGTTTATTTTCTTTTTGAGAGAGACAGGCAAACAGTGTGAGTGGAGGAGGGGCAGGGAGTGAGGGAGACAGAGAATCTGAAGAAGCTCCAGGTTCGGAGCTGTCAGCACAGAGTCCGAAGCAGGACTCGAACCCGCAAATCGGGAGACCGTGACCTGAGCCGAAGTCAGACGCTTCCGTGACTAGCCACACAGGCCCGCCCTGTATCTTTCACTGCATCCTCTATAATGAACTGGGAAAGGTAGGGTTTCCCTAAGTTCTATGAGGCTTTTTAGCAAACTATTGAACTTGAGGAGGAGGCCTGGGAATCCCTGATTTATAGCTGCTCAGTCAGAAGCAGGTGACTGACTACCTATGACTTCTCACTGGCTTCTAACATGGGGACAGTTTTGTGGGGCCGAGCCCTTCACCCATGGGATCTGCACTGAGAGAGAGGACACAGACTCCGAAGACAGGCTGCAGGCTCTGGGCTGGCTAGCAGAGGTGGGAGGGAACACTTATCTCCGTCTATTTGGAAATCTGTGGGTGGTGTTTGCTCGCTGCGCAGTCTGGGTGTCTTCCCCGGGGAGTGCGGCCGCCGAAGGACACGAACAAGAGGGAGAGGCTGCCGGGAGTGGGCAGCTTGGGGCGGGGCTGAGGGCAGGGCAGCGCAGGTGGCTGAGCAATGGCTGCTGACTCATGGGAGTCAGAGGCGGCCGGCCGCGGGAGGGCCTGGGCAAAGCCACCAAGTGGCTGGCTGGACTCAGATAAGCACCCCCCTCTCTGGACCTTGGTTTCCGCATCTCAGCAGTTATGTCGAGCGTCAGGCACACCCAGGCACAAATCCTGACTTTGCCACTTGCTGGCTCAGGTGTGGCTAATTACAGGAAGAGTCCACTTTCCCTCCGGGATATGGAAACGGTAGGGGGACTGACATTATGGGCTGGCCCTCAGGGGGCAGTGAGGCAAGTGTGGAAGCTGTTAGCAGGGGGTTAAACACTGCAGGAGCACTCCCCACATCAGAGCCGCGGTGCCACTCACGCTGTCCCCCCATGAGGGTCCTTCCGGCTCAGAAGAGACTGAGCACATAAACCTTGTGCATGAAAAAGACTCCGTAAACATAATGAACACACAAGACACAGAGGGATCGAAGAGCAACTTGACAGTGGAAAGCCTGCCGAGTGCTACCTCAGGCGGGTCCACATCAACAATGACAGGTGATCTGACAAAATTGGTACTTTATTTCTGTGGCCTTCCCCTCAAAAGCCTACAGTCATGAAGAATAGACAAATCCTAATCAAGGGACATTCTACAAAGTACTGACCCGTCTTCCTCAAAACTGCCAAGGTCATTTACACGCACGCACACACACACAAGGAAAGTCTTAGAGACCATCACAGTCAAATGGAGCCTGACCAAGAAAGCATCAGGACTAAGTGTGATGTGGCATCCGGGACGGATCCTGGGACAGAAGGACATGGCTAAGAAACTAAGGAAATCCAGGGGCGCCTGGGTGGCTCAGTCGGTTGAATGTTCGACTTCAGCTCAGGTCATCATCTCATGTTTCGTGGGTTCGGGCCCCGCGTCGGGCTCTGTGCTGACAGCTCAGAGCCTGGAGCCGGCTTCGGATTCCGTGTCTCCCTCTCTCTCTGCCCCTCCCCTGCTTGCTCTCTGTCTCTTGAAAATAAATAAACGTTATAAATAAATAATACATAAATAAAATTAATGAACGTATTTCTTAAAGATTATCGTGACTGCAAATAAAAAGCAAAAAGGACCAAAGACGATGAGGTCATCTGGGCCCTTGGTGGCTCTGGTTTTTATATTTTTTAATTATTTTATTTTATTTTGTTATTTTTTTGAGAGAGAGAGAGAAAGAGAAGGCTCAAGTGAGCGAGGGCAAGAAAGGGAGAGAGAGAGAGAATCCCATTAGGGGCAGAAGCAGAGAGAGAGGGAGAGAGAGGAGCGGGGCTCAGCTGAAGCAGAGCTGGAGCTTACCGGAAGCAGGGCGGTGGCTTTAGGTTTTTAAAGCCAAATGATTAAGAACCCAAAAGATTGTTCGTCCATTTGGCCTACAAGTGGCCAACTCCCTCTCTGTCCCTGCAGACGGTCCTCACTGCACACTCGGGTACAATCAGAAAGGCACGAGGGAGGGGGGGG
>NW_021896435.1:0-1375 GCF_006229205.1 Suricata suricatta
AAAAAACTAAAGCATTATGTCTCAACTTCAAAGTATCAAGTACTACACTATCACTAAAACAAGGGATGTGGGTTTTAAGGGGAACAAAGGACCAAGAGAAAGACTTAGCTGCACTTCTTCCAGGTGTTTCCTCTAAATTTTAATCAAATGAAGGCTCTATTCTATCTGGAGAATCATTGCAAGAACTTTAATAATCCATTTCATTCTTGCCTTTCATCAGTTTCTTTGTTTCCTGGGAACTGGACTGATTTATTGATTTTGATTTTGATTTGTAAGAATTTCAAAAAAGATCTTTGGTACTAAATCAAGGTACCCAATTTTTCAGCTACTGGAAATATTTTGTGAAGATGCAGCCTTTCCACTTTGTTACTAAAGAAGTTAATTGGCCTCTAAAATAATAGGTTTGCCTTAGAGCCCTGATGCCAGGTTACAAAGCGCTGGCTAGCTCAGATCTATCTCTTTCAAGCTTAATGAACAGTCTCTGTTCAGCTTCCAAACACTCCTATGGTTAATACTTGATAGAGCACAATATTTTCACCCAGGAAGGGACGTTCAATACATTTACTCATAACTCCTAATTGAATAGCCAATTTAGAGTCAAAATTTAGTCTGTATGTCTCTAGTAATTTATATGTTTGGGGGAATTTTAGGTTCACTAGATTTTGTACTTTGGGGCATTTGTATAAAATGTTCTGTCAGAACATGCATGATTGATTTGGTTTCATTGCTGATACTTGCAAAATCTTGATTTCCCCTGACTTCCCATATGGCAAGCTAGTAGAGAAATAAAATAGTGACAATATCATAGCACTCTTCTCTGAGGAGCTCAAAGTATTTTCCACATTAATCCTCACAACATTCCTATGAAGTTCACCAGCAGAACCTACTTCTATTTTAGAGTAGGAATGAAAGCCTTCCACGGATGGATTACTTGTCCAGAATTTTGTAGGTTATCAATGGAAAGCCAGGCTGAGAATTAAATTTCTCATATGTTGGATAACCATATAATTTATTGTTCAAACTAGGGCACTATGAAAGTGAAAAGGGCATTATTGATAATTATGCCAACACAACAGTTGTAAGCTAAGTCATACAGACGCACTGCTGATAGCCCACTGAATGGAATGGTGGCAATGCTTCAATGCCCAGTAGAAAGTCATTGGGTTACTACAGGAATATTGAACTTACTGAGGAAGAGAAAATGTGTGAGAACATAAACAGTAAGTCATAGGACTTGCTTCATTATTTCATTACTATACAATAAAACTCTATGACTAGTAGCTGTTGCATTTACTTTTAGTCTTGTACCATGAGACTACTTTAGAAAAGAGTTGAAACTATACTTTATATATAATTTAGAATTCAATTTTTAATT
>NW_021896436.1:0-613 GCF_006229205.1 Suricata suricatta
ATTTTATGATTTTCACTGATATTTGACAGGAATTACTTTTACTGTCTTACCATTTCTCTAGGCAAAAAAATTCTTCAAATGCCATATGATTTACAGAAAAAATGTAAATGTTTTCATTTAAAAAACAAGAAAAATTGCACACTTAAAGGGCATGTCCATGTAAATTATCTGTTGGCTAAAAAAAGCAGCAATCTCTAATAATATATACTTTCATATTCATGTTGCAAATAGATCTCCATATTCACAAATCTCATAATAACTAGTAGATATAGGTAGATATACAGGTAGATACAGACATACGTATATACACACATATTATAGAAAATTGTGAAGCAGTAGCTGTTTTAGATATGTAGGGCAAATTTATTTTCTCCAATTCTATAGAATGTAAGCCCCACTTTCTTTTCTTTTATTTTTTAAAAAATTTTCCCCACTTTCTAACTATGCTGAAATATTAATTATAGCTCCTTCTCTAGTTTTGGTAAAGGTTGATATACGGCATGTATTTACATTACTTATTGCCTAAACAAAATCTTTTAAGTTTTGTAGAAACTTTGTAAAAGTTTATAGCAGAGAAAAAATATCCATTTCTTATAAAACTAGAATTTCACCC
>NW_021896437.1:0-613 GCF_006229205.1 Suricata suricatta
GCTCCTGTGAATTCTCCCTCTGCTGTGCTCTGGCCATGCACCTCAGAACTATTTGGGAGTCTGAGCTTAGCTGCCATGGATGGAGTCCCCCAAGCTGACACTTACCACGCGTTGGCCTTTGAGGAGCCTGTTTCTTGTGGTGGGTACTCCCTCAGTCGTCTCTCCGTGACTTTTCCTTGACTCCTTGTAGGAGTTGTGCTACCTCCCTGTTGCTCACTTGAGGCCTCACCCCAAAGATTTCCACTCTCAGAGACTCCTGATTGTCGTGAACTGCCCACTCCTTCCCGTCACCTTCCAGGGCTTTCGTTATGCATTTACAGCCGATTCAAGTGCTGATTCTTATCACACCTTCCCGTCCCCTGTCTGGTACTGCCTTCTAGCAGAGGACTCCCCATTCCTGCTTTCCTGCATGTCATCCCACTGATGGCATTGATTTTGCTGCTCTGCAACGTGTAGTCACTGGTTACATTGATAGGTTATTACTGTGAACACATAGGTATCTTTTGTTGCAATGGAAAATAATAAAAATATAGGCTTTATCTTGGTTTATTTCTTCTCTAACTCTCCTCTATTCCTTACGTAGTTTCAGGCTTCTGATCTCTATCATGTTTTC
>NW_021896438.1:0-613 GCF_006229205.1 Suricata suricatta
GTCTCCCTAAAAACATTCTGGTCTTTAGTCAATTAGGGTAGCTGACTAATGTCCAAAGATATTACCAAAAGCAATACTAGAGTGCACTTGCTGTGATGAGCACTGGGTATTGTATGGAAGTGGTGAATCAGTATACTGTACACATGAAACTAATACTACACACTGTATTTTAACTGGAATTTAAAGAAAAACCTAAGGGAAAAAAAAAAGCAATACGAGATCCCAGAATTCACCTTCCAGCTCTGAGTTTTGGAGTTTCTTCTCGGAGAGCAGAGCTTCATTATGCATTCTTCCGCGAACACTACTGCAAAGAGTTCTGATTCAGAAGCTGCTGCTCATCACAGGGCTGTATACAGTGAATTTAATCTGTGGTCAGGCCGGCTTTAGTCCAGATTCCATGGAAGAGTCGAAATGCGACGCTGGCCGGCTTCTGGCAGAAAGATACCTGCCAAAGAAATCTGGTTCCTACTAGGGAATATTCGAAGGAGCGCGTGCAGCTGGCCAGGCTCCCAGGTTCCGGTCATAGAGGGAGAGAAGAGGGAGTGCCAAGCCCCCGCAGGTCTGAGTCTGCAGAGCAGAAGCCGCACCCTAGCCCTCGAGGTCCCTAATGCAC
>NW_021896439.1:0-613 GCF_006229205.1 Suricata suricatta
TCTCTCTCTCACTCTCCACACACACACACAAACCTTTAGGAATCATTGGATAAAAACTTCAGTTGTTCTTATCCAGATATTTCAAGTAGTTTCAGATTTACTAAAACAAAAGTACTAACGAAACGATTGCAAATCATTAGAATTTATCTGATTTTTGAGATCAAATTGGAGATTAGCTGACTGTAGTTGATAAAACTGCTCCAAATCCCCAGTTGCTTTGGCACTTCTGGAATGAATATACGTGTCTAAAATGAATGCAGCCATTTCCAACATGGAGGCTTTGAACAAATATTTACATTTTACCATTACTACGTGAATATATTCAAAAGAAGCACCAGATCGATATAAAGGTTTGTGATTGGGTGAAGTTATTTAAGCAAAATTTTTAAGAGAAATTGAACTTTAATCAGAATGTTTAAAATGGAGAAATGAGATTTGGAAGATGTTGGGAAGGCATTAAAACATAAATGTGAGGGGCACCTGGGTGGTTAAGCGTCTGACTTTGGCTCAGGTCATGGTCTCATGGTTCATGGGTTCAAGCCCCGCTTCGGGCTCTGTGCTGACAGCTTGGAGCCTGGGGCCTGTTTCAGATTCTGTGTCTCTCTCTCTCTCT
>NW_021896440.1:0-613 GCF_006229205.1 Suricata suricatta
TTGATAAATACTTGTTAAATAAGTAAATTAGTAAAATAAGAAGAAGAAGAAATGGTTAGATACTGGATTTCCTTCTATCCCCCTGTAGCACCTCCTGAGGCACCTTATTTAAACCTTAAGGCTCCATAGAACAAAGTTTGCTTGAAAACTGACACTTCAGTGTTCCACCACAGGACTAGTGTGGTAAAATCTAATGATGAAAACTTTGGCTCTTTCAAAATTTGGGGTAGGTTTAGGACAGCAATATGAAGGTCAGGTTTAGCTTTTTCTTAGCCCTGCTACAAATGTGAGCCTTAGTTGCTCTGTCTCCAATCCTAGCCACCCCTATTATTTCTTCATATAGCCACCATTGTAAACTTAATGAAGCAGAGTTTTTGCATTGTCATAACTGAATTGGTACATTGAGTAGCAATTGTCCTATGGTTCTTGACTCATGGCTCAATACTAAAGGTAAGAAAAAAATGATTCTAAGTATACCACATATAAAATTTGCAGAGCATCTAACTAGCTACCTGCAGTTAAGGCAGATACTGGTCTACTGGGATGGCATAGTGATGCTGTTCCTTTAAGTCTGGACACCCACCACCACCACTATCATGTATAGGTTAACTAA
>NW_021896441.1:0-613 GCF_006229205.1 Suricata suricatta
TTCCTCACTGGTGTAACCGCGTGTACCGCCGGAGAGGACCGGCTCGGGCACACAGGAACCTGCGTCCTCCGCGCTCCGCTACGACGCAAGTGTCGAAAGGAGACCTCCAGCATCCTCTCGAGGAGAATATGGAAATCACCGAGAAGTTTCTGCTCCAGGGCAGTTTTGGATGTTTTTGCCCGCACTTTCTCATTCCCCCTCACTCTCTACAAGGTATTATGCAAGATTCTACTTACTCACTTCTCCTTGTTTAATGCTTCTGTAGGGGGAGCCTTAGGTTTCCCTGTCTCGTTCTTTTGCTGAACGCTAGCTCTATTCTTTAACATCACCTGGATATTTATAGTTTTGTTTTGCCTAGTTTAGTTCTCTGTACCTGTTTGTAATTCGTATTATTAGGATTTTGGTTTTGTTATGCTGTCCTCAACAGCAGTCTTCTGGATTGATTGAAGCTAGTGACTTCAAGGGCTGCAGGAAACGCTGAGACAGCCCTCTCGATTCCGGCCCCTGGTATTTGCTAAAGAAACACATTGGTTTTCAGGACAGTTGTCTTTACCTGCTGTTTAAGTGCCTCCGAAGACTCAAATTCCAGTCGGGCCAGTTTCGTCTGGACATG
>NW_021896442.1:0-613 GCF_006229205.1 Suricata suricatta
TCCTTTTAAAGGCTAAATCATTTTGTGCTGCATGTATACACCATGTTTTGTTTATTCATTTCTTCATCAAAGGACACTTGGGTTTCTTCCATGTTTTAGTTATCATATGGAGCATGAGCAAGGGAGGGGCAGAGAGAGAGGGAGACACAGAACTCGAAGTAGGCTCCAGGCTCCACACTGTCAGCACAAAGCCCAACATCGGGCTCAAACTCACAAACTGTGAGATCATGACCTGAGCTGAAGCCAGACACTCAACCAACTGAGCCACCCAGGTGAAGCTACAAATCTTTTAATATACTACTTAATATATATTATTTCTCAAGACATTTTTCTGTCAGGTGCTCTTTAAAATAAAAGTCACTGTGATCATGTCTTTAATTAAGCCCCCACCATACTGTCCCTCTGCCCATAACATGAATCACACACACACACACACACACACACACACACACACACACACACAGGCACAGACTGTTCTTTCTCCACTTGGCACTGGTTCTGCCACGTTAACAATCGTTGGTTGTGAGAGGGCCCAGAACCTGAACCTACAATTGTCAAGTGGCC
The DNA here is from genome assembly GCF_006229205.1 of Suricata suricatta. NCBI lineage: Eukaryota > Metazoa > Chordata > Mammalia > Carnivora > Herpestidae > Suricata > Suricata suricatta. The sequence goes on from NW_021896442.1 coordinate 565, forward strand.
TTAGTCACCAACTGGTGCTGGGGTTTGCACTGATCAAACCCGGGTCTTT
>NW_021896443.1:0-613 GCF_006229205.1 Suricata suricatta
CACAAACCTAACCTGCCCCAGGGATACGAAACACTGAAGTCTAAGCTGAAAGTAGGTCATCAGAGGAACACTCTTGACTGAATATACCTGAAAGTCCCTGCATTCACTCCATGCCTTTATTGTGATGCTCTGTTATGAGCTTTGAAGTAGGGGGAAAAAAGAGCTGGTTAGATAATACGAGAAACTGAATATCATTAACCTATTTGGTTTATAAGATAAAGTCAATACTCCTCATGGTTGTCCCAGATAGATGATAATAAACCAAATTAAAAATAAATGACATGACTTTCTGATATGTGTATGGCTACATATGAGTGTTGAGAGTACATAAAGGGCTGACATACTTGTGTGGTCTGCCCAGCTCCCTCCCTCCTTCCCTCTCTCCCTTCCCTCTCTCCCTTCTTTCTTCCTTTCTTTCTTCCTTCTTTCCTTCCTTCCTTCCATCTTCCTTTCTTTCTTTCTTTCTTTCTTTCTTTCTTTCTTTCTTTCTTTCTTTCTTTCTTTCTTTCTTTCTTTCTTCTTTCTTAAATGAAAGTAAAATGTAAGCTTAGAACAGAATGTCCAGGACATATATCTCTCTATGTAGATAGATACAGATATAGATATAGATATA
>NW_021896444.1:0-613 GCF_006229205.1 Suricata suricatta
CTTTCCCTCTCTTTCTGCTTCTCGCCTCCAAATAAAGAAATAAAGATAAAAAAGGTTAAATGTTCTCTTGTAAACTATGAATGTGTTTTTATAAACTTGTACATTTTGTGTGTTTCAATCCCTTGCCTTAGTACCCTTATTGATGTTCCACGCTGTTCCATCTCTGATCGGAGGGGGCTTCATGTTGGCTTCTGGCTCTTCTGACGCATCGTTTTGGGGTAACTGCTATGTTATCTGCTATAGAAATTGGCTCTAAGACGGCTCAGCCCCTCACACTGAAACAGCCACTTTCCTCAATGGAAAATGTCCTCCTTGTGGAAAGTAGTATTTAAAAACCCTAAACCGAACGCTAAGGGTGTTTATTGTTACGTGGTGGGTCACTTCTAGAGTAAATATATTTTGAGTTAAAATGCATCACAGGTGCATGCTGATACTGTTTAGGCAAGTTTGGAGGCTCAACCTCACAGATCTCTTCTTTCATGACAGACCGTTCATGCTTCACATTGAAGGGGGAGCAAAACATGTCACCCCCAAATATGCCTCTTTGGCTTACGGAACACATCGGGCTGGCTAGCTTCAAACAGCAGAGACTTGGAGAGGCTCTGAGCCACAG
>NW_021896445.1:0-613 GCF_006229205.1 Suricata suricatta
GTCAGGTGATGGACATTTAGGCTCCTTCCATGTTTTGGCTATTGTTGACATTGCTGCCTACATGCTTTATTTTAATTGACGTAAAGTTCACATAACGTGAAATTCATCACTTTAAAGTGTACAATTTCAGGGGCTTTTAGGGCATTTGCAGTGTTGCACAACTTTTGGGACTGTCTAATTCCAGAACATTCTTTTTTAAATTTTTTAATGTTTTATTTATTTTTGAGAGAGAGAGACAGTGTGAACAAGGGAGGGTCAGAGAGAGAGGGAGACACAGAATCCAAAAACAGGCTCCAGGCTCATGAGCTAGCTGTCAGCACGGAGCCTGATGCAGGGCTTGAACCCACGAACCGCAAGACCATGAGCCAAAGCTGGACGCTCAACCAATTGAGCCACCCAAGCGCCCCAAATTCGAGAACATTCTTCTCACCCCCAAATGAAGACTTGTGCCTCTTAACACTTCCCATTATTTTGTCCCCCTTCCCTCCAGCCCCAGACCACCACTACTCTTCCTGTTTCTATGGCTATGCCGATATTGAACATTGCATTTAAATGAATGTTCACACTATTTACTGTGTAAATGTAATCACACACACACTTTGACTTAGCATAA
>NW_021896446.1:0-1375 GCF_006229205.1 Suricata suricatta
GAAACTATGAATGGAGTAGTGTCCCAGGGTTGTAATACAACTCCCCATGTCCTAGCAAATTCCTACTCAAACCTGAGGATATCCTTAGGAAGAGTTGCCATTAGGATTGCCAGATAAATTATAGGAGTTCCAGTAAAATTTGAATTTAAAAATACTTTTTGATTTTTTAAGTTGATTTTATTTTGAATGAGAGAGAGAGAGAGAGGACATGAGAGTGCATGAGTGGGTGATGGCAGAGATAGAGGGAGACAAAGAATCCCAAGCAAGCTCTGCACTGTCAGCACAGAACCCGACTTGGGGCTGGAATTCACACACTGTGAGATCATGACCTGAGCCAAAATCAAGAGTTGGATGCTTAACCAACTGAGCCACCCAGGTGCCCCAAAATTTGAATTTTAGGAAAACAAAGAATACTATTTTAGTATAAGTATGTCCCATGCAATATTTAGGACATACTTCTACTTTTAAAAGTATTTACTTGAAATTGAAATTTAACTAGACATTTTGTGTTTATTTGCTGAATCTGGCAACCTTACTAGTCCATCAATATTTGTGTGTGTTTTATTCTTTACCCTCTCTCCTTAGGAAATCCCACAAGGCCTGTCTCTTCCTGTCTGGTTTATAAATCACTGGCCCACGCCACCCTCATGACATCATAGATGACATCACTAGTGGTGCAGTGGAATGCCCAGCTAGTTAAGAACTACAAAGGAAAATATTTTAACAAAGGATCATTTTGACAACCAGTGAAAAAAAAAAACAAATCACTGGCCCAGCACGCAGTTAGTGCCTGGGACAGAATGGATACCCATTACAGATTTGTGCATGAATTAATGAATGATGACCCTTCCCCAGGTGGCTGTGGTATTGTGATTTATAAAAAGAAATACTTATTTGGGCTTTGTCCTGCTTTCTGACCCAGAACTCTTAGAACTCTTATAGTTTCCTGAGTGATAGGAACCTCTGACACAGAGCTTCTAAATTCCTTGGAGTTTTCTGGAGGGTTGATGGTCTTTTGTTCTAATGAGGTGACTCTGGGTGGGCTCCTAGATGGATCACTAGAAGGATCAAGCCATAATGAGAAACTTGGAACTTTCAGCCCCACCTCCGCATTCTCCGATGAGGGGAGAATAGCTGGAAAGGGAGCTAATAACCAATCATGCAGATGTGATGTAGCCTCCATAAAAACCTCCGGAAGTACAGGGCTCAGAGGGTTTCTGGATTGGTGAACACCTACATGTGCCGGGAGGGTGGCACATCTCACCTCTAGGGGACAGAAGCACCTGCTCTCAGGATGCTTCTGGATCTCATTCTTCATCTGACAGTATATCTGCATCTTTTATCATATCTTTTGTTATACACTAAGCCTGTACGT
>NW_021896447.1:0-613 GCF_006229205.1 Suricata suricatta
TATGCGGAGTGAAAGAAGTCAGACCACACAAAAGAAAAGGAAGGAGAAGGAGACGGAGAGGGAGGAGGGAAGGAGGACGAGGAGAAGACACTGCATGGTTCCATTTATAAGAAACTCTAGAAACTGTAAACTAATCTACACTGGCAGAAAGTAAATTACTAGTTGCTTGGGGATGGGGGAGCAGAAGGGGCAGAGGGAGGGGTTCTGAGGGGCACAAGAAAACTTCTGGGAGTGAAGAGACATTAACAATCTTGACTGTGATGGTAGTTTCAGGGGTATATACATATGTCAAAGATGATCAAATCGTATGCTATAAATATGTCGTTTAGTATATGTCAATACCTGAATAAGGTGTAGTATAGTTACACACAATAAATTTTATGAGAAGGGAGGTATAGGTCTGTCGGGGTTGAAAAACCCAGCAGAGACTGATTTCAGAAGTGGGGGCGGGGATTCTTCCAAGTCATTGTCCTCAGGTCAACTTGCTGTGCAATCTACCCAGTGGCCACTAGGGGCCAGCAACCGCCCATGTACAGGAAGTGTGGGGTCCTGGCAACAACGTTTAAGAATTTCCCCAGGGTGCTCCCAGACAGGGGAGGTGTGTGTTAACATT
>NW_021896448.1:0-613 GCF_006229205.1 Suricata suricatta
GCATTAATAGCCTCCTTGAGGAGCAAACCCTCATCCTCAACCACCCTCCTAGCTATTTAGTATCTTTATATTTTTCTGGAAAACTTTTGTGCATCGTTCTCCTTCCGAAGTGTCTGAGTCCCTCACTCCATTTTCACTGTGTCTTTTATGGGCAACAGCTTGCTGGACGCTTGTTTGTGCATCCATTGTCAGAGCCTTTTTCTTTCAACAACTAAGTTCCCTCCTTTCTGCTATGGAAATCAATAAGTTCACTTTTCTTATTCATTTTATTTTGTATTTTGTCTTATATCTTTTATATTTCTAATTCATCTTTGTTATTTTCTTTGTACTTTATTTTTATTTTTGTTATTTTATGTTTTCTTTGATGTATTTTCCTTAAGATTTTGAAAGGTCCATAGTCTGGGTTAGGTTTAGCTTTAAGGTATATGCCTCAAGCTATATCCTTGAGTACCTCAACTTTTAACTAAGCAAGGGAATAATTAGCACAAAACTCTGAAGAAGAATTGTCTTTGGGGCATAGGCAGCAAGATGGCCCGGGAGTAGAGCACACCGGTAGACGAAAATGACGGACATTTGTTCAAGACCCCCGGCTGGGTGGTGGGCTCCGTGCACT
>NW_021896449.1:0-613 GCF_006229205.1 Suricata suricatta
TGAATGCTGGAGTGGGTTTATCTTGTAAGACCTGCACCCTCTGACTCTCTACCACAAGAGAATCCAGAAGATGATTTGTTTATCAAGACTATAAGAAATAAATATATTTGTAAAGGGAGCTGTAACATCCAGAGCCCAGATCTGCTCTGGTTGCCATCTAACTAGGTCCCTGGGACTCGGGCATGGCAGGTGTTAAGTGGCAATCACAAAGGCAAAGTGGATATGATTACCATAATGAGTAACAGAGCCCAAACAAACAGAATGGCTTGAACATCAGGGGTCACTCGCACTGGCTAGTTAAATTTGCTGTCTCTAGAAATGAAGATGGACAGTCTACTAAAGTCTTACTTGATTTATGAAAGCAGAAAATCCAAATTTGCTCAACAGAACTCTGACTTGAATCACCACCACAGAGACTGGTGGCCCCTCAACCCATTTCTAGACTTAAGCCAGTCTTGAGATCCAGAGCCCCTTAAATGAAGAGCCAGCTGAGTCCTCTTGAGAAATCTTGACATGATGAAAAAAAATGTATATTGTAAACCATCTTCCTAGACTTCCCTTCTTTTTTTTAATAGTTTATTGTCAAATTGGTTTCCATATAACACCCAGTGCT
>NW_021896451.1:0-613 GCF_006229205.1 Suricata suricatta
TAGGCTTTTCCTGTCTTCTTTCACTTCTCTGTATTTTACAGTATTGATTAAATAAGATCATTTTTGAACTTGCTTCATTTCTTTAGGTTTGTAACCTCCCTCTTAATGTCATCACGATTCTTAACTACTATACTTCTTTATCTCTGAAGTCAGTGAGTCCATGTTATTCTAGAACTTAAAGATCTTATGGAAAATATCCTCTTTCATTTGTTTAAGGGTGGTGAATCAAAACCCATAATTATCTCTATAATTCTGCTGGTAAAATTATAGCTATCCAGTAATGCATTAAAAAACTGTATGTGAAAATTAATAAGTGGATATTTAGAAATATTTGGTATTTGCAGCAAAGGAGATCGAGTGCAAGTCAGACAAGATTGGAAATGAAAATATTGTATTAACAACACGTTTTTACAATCACTGTATCTCCTATTTTTATGGAGTTTCTTTCCATTTCTTATGTAAATTGTATTTTTATTTTCCATACATTTTCTATATTGTTTTTATATTCTAATGTATACTAACTAAAAAATATATTACTTTTTACTGTTACTTTAGCACACAAGGAATCTTATTTTCCTTTTTATCCTTACAAATTCCCTGTTCTTAAAAACTG
>NW_021896452.1:0-613 GCF_006229205.1 Suricata suricatta
AAGGATTGGAGAGGGTCCACACTGGGCTGTTTCTCACCAGTTGAATCAGTACCTTCGGCCCAAAGGCCAAAGGGAAGTCTTAGCATAGAGAACTTATGGGACCGGGTATCCCCACCCTGGGTTCTGCCCGAGCTGTGACATAGCATCTGTGTCTAGTAGGTGCTCACTAGATATCTGATGAAGGAGTGAGCGAACTGATTCGCTGTGAGTGGGCAGATTATTTCCCCGTTCAGGATCTCAGTTTCCACCCCTGTAAAATGGGGATTATGATTCTGACCCTGTCCATCCCTCCAGCCATCCTCCAACCCAGTAAGAGTAAATGAACAGATGGATGTGAATGTTGTTTATACACCCTAGGTTTTTGGGCCACACCAGGGACGACACAGGATTGGTATTTGAGCTGCCTCCACTCTGCTGCTATCTGCCACCCAGGTTACCGCTCACCTACCTGGCTATACTCCACACCTTGGTGGACTCTTGTTATGCTCCCCCTTGAAATGTGACTGTCCCATGTCTTCTGCCTTCAGGGATTCATGCCCTAGGTTGACCTACCAGGGATACCATTTACCCTTCGTGAAGGCCTAATACGTGTCAAGCATTTAGAACATGTTCT
>NW_021896453.1:0-613 GCF_006229205.1 Suricata suricatta
TTTTATGGGGTTACTTTGTGGCAACCTCCATCATAACGTGATCACACTCATCTGACTAATTTTATGGCTGCTCGTTCATGATTCAAAGGGTGAAGAATAAAATGTGTCAGTGCCAAGTTTTGCATCCCTCTTCTTCCTTCCCTCCCTATCTTTGGGGGGAAAGGTAGAATATTCTCAACTTTGGTGATTTTATCGTGAGCAAAGCTTTCATACCCTACTAGTGATACCAGAAGTGGTTCCAAACTTTCTGAAGGCATTTTGTGAATACATGTCTACAGCCTGTATTTCCGCTTCCAGAAACCTATCATCAGGTAACTAGAATATTATAAAATATTTACATGCAGTGACATTGGATTGTATGTAAATGGTTGGATTATGATTATATTTTTTATGGAACATGGTATAATCTTTCTTGGTTACTCTAAGTCATCACTTTGTGGAAATGTGTTCAGAAATTCCCATAGCTTCCTATAGTAGGCAGGATCATCTTACTTTTTTCAAAATCAGAAAAATTGGCTTCTAAAAATCCAAACCTGTTTTTTGCCTTAAGATGGGAAACCCAAATTTGCTTTTGGAGATTATTCAGTTGTTGACTGCACTACCAATATGATTG
>NW_021896454.1:0-613 GCF_006229205.1 Suricata suricatta
CTGTCACATTTGTGAGGAGCATTGTTCCAGGCACAGATAACTCCAAGTAGATGACTTAATCTTAAAAATCCATTTTTAATTCTACAGAAGCCGCAAATAAGGCCCATACCTGAAATGGTAAAGTCTCCGTTCTGCCCAGTAGGCTTGCCAGACAAAATACAGGACAGTGGGCAGCATCTGGGATTTACTTAAATGTTATTTGTTGTTTATTCGAAAGTCAAGCATAACAGGGTTTGCTTTTTCTTTTTAAATCTGGCAATTCTAGTTCAAAGCAACACTACAGAGTAACACTACCAGGTTTGGCTCTTTTGAGTGAAAGGGGAAAAAGAAGGGGCACCTGGGTGATTCAATTGATTAAGTGTCCTGGCACGGGTCACGATCTTGTGGCTCATGAGTTCAAGCCCCGCATGGGTTCTATGCTGGCAGTGTGGAGCCTGCTTGGGACTCTCTCTTTCTCTGTCCTTTCCTCGCTTGTGTGTGCTGTTTCTCAAAATTAAAAAATAAACATTAAAACAATAAAGGGGAAGGAAAAGAATACACACTCTGCAGGAACAGCTCAGATGAGAACCATGTAGCAATGCATGACTCATCTCAAATCCAGGGGCCACATGAG
>NW_021896455.1:0-613 GCF_006229205.1 Suricata suricatta
TCACTACTTAGAAAACTAAAATGCTCAACAGAATTAATCTGAGCTAAACATCAGGGTCCTGCCTAAGAGGCATGGTTGTTTCTGTTCCCAGAAGACCAGAACTTCTCCCTGATTTACGTCATCTCCACCCAAGAATCCTGTTACCCATAACAGCCTCACCACAAAGGGTGGATGGTAAGGACAGGCCTGGGTGACATCACTGTCAAACAGTAGTGTCAACAATATGTTAAGCCAGAGATTTTCATTTAGAAACCTGAAATGAAGATAGAGTAGCCCTGAAAAAATCCGACTTCCTTAAGGCAAGGCTCATATTCTGTATAAAGGTAATGCTCATATTCAGCTGGCCAGAGACTCCCCACCAGATCTGAGAGGTCTATCAGTTCTAACTTCTCTGACTGGTGAGTCTCTCACTTGGATTTTCTCAGTACTTGCTCCATAGCATTTTATTTTTATTGGGATTTTTTTCTCCAGGCTGGATATATTTACTTGAAATGCAATGCAATTTGTGTATAAGATTACTTGATAGATATTTTTGGACTTCTCACTCAGATTACAGCTGTGGAACTTGGGGTCAGAAAGGGGAGTGGCTTCTGTTAACCATCTATTCAGTTAG
>NW_021896456.1:0-613 GCF_006229205.1 Suricata suricatta
CTTCCTAACTCAAACTCCCACTTTCACAGAGACCCAGTGTGCCTACGTGTTTTCTGGTGGTACGCATTGCTTTGCAGTCCCTGGCGAGGCAGGAGGCCCAAGCTCAAAAGGGGAAGAAAGGAACCCACCTAGAGCCTCATTCAGTGACACCCTATGTGCCCTGGTGCCTCACAAGTTTCCAAGTCACAAGGACATAGGTCTGGTGCAGCAAAGATAATAAAAATTAGGCCGAACTTTTCTTGTCTGGGCCTCCTTACTCATCAGGGAAAGAAGGCTCCCAAGCCCTAGAGAACACTTATGAGACCATAAAGTGAAGTCAGAGAGGTGAGCTGAGCTCAAAAGTGCCCAGATGGAAGCACCTGGAGAATGGGAACAGGAAGGACATGGAGTGCCAATCTAAAGGTCTGCAATCAAAATGAAAATCGCCTCCAAGTTGGGCTGTGGTCCCCAATGACATATAGCAGGGCTCTGGCTCTAAGACAAAAAAACAAAGCACATGCATCCCTCTCCAGGCCCTTTTTATCAAAGAATAAGCAGAAAACTACCTCACAAGGTAATCAGTTTTTTTTAATGTTTATTTTTGAGAGAGAGTGAAAGAAAGAGAGAGAGAGAG
>NW_021896457.1:0-1375 GCF_006229205.1 Suricata suricatta
TTTTTCCCTCTTGACTGCTTATCTTTATTGGGTCTTATTGGTAGCATAGGCTAATCTCTGATACAAACAATATTAACACTATCCAAGTTGTGATTACAACATAGATTTCCATAACAGCCAGCTAAATAATACACATTCAGAACTAATGATCTCCTAATGCACAGCTCTCTTTGTCTCAATACCAGTTGCTGGGTCCAACATTCTTCATTGTGTTAGTGGCATAATTTGGGGTTTCTTTCATTTGTCTAAAAGAACTTTAGGAAAAGCCCAGAATCTATTAATCTTATGAGGGCATGTCTATCTCTCAGAGATGGTGTGAAAAATTACTTCTAAAGTTTGAAGCTCTTGGAGAATGACATGCTTTTAGAAAGAAAAAAAAGGTGTTAAGCATTCAAACTTTACTGTGGTTATTATTTTAATATGTTAATAATATAATATTTTAACTTTCAATTTATAATTTCTTATATTGCTATCCTACTTAGCCTTCTATTTATTTTTAACCTTATATACTCAAATCTCTGGATTGAAAACCCATAAGAGATGGTTATTACTAAGTTACACCCCTGTCCTCCCATCATTTTGCAACTGTTTCATTTCTTTAATGAAGAAGTATGTGAACCTTAATATGATCAAATATTCATCATATTCTATCAGAAGGCATTATGTGCATCACTAATATGTTCTGTGCTTCTCATACAGTGAATCCTATTGCTGGTGGAGTGATGGGTTAGTAGATGCAGAATCCTCATAGGAATTATATCCAATAAGCTATCTTCCCCTTTCACTTAGTCCAGAGGCCATTACAGCTAGGAATGGTGTTTGGATTATTTGTTGTTGGTATGCTTCCTGGGATGAAGGTAACTGGAGGCTGAAAAAGAGATCAGGGACAGTGAGATGATGACTTTTCCTCCCCCTTGCTCTCATAAGGTTGTGATTCCCAAGCACTGTAAGTTTGGTTCAAGGACCAAGAGAATGTCATGCCTGTAATCCTTCTTAAATGGAAGTGTCCAGGGCTTAGATTATATAAATTCTTTTTGAATAGCAATATAAGTCCTAGGTGTAAAGGGACTGTGGCAAAGCACAAAGTTAAGTTTTGCCACTCTCCGCACAGTCACATTGCTACAATGTTCCTTCTGTTAGGTTAAGTGGGGGCCACCCAAGATGCTGCACTGATACACTTTTTCTCCTATTGGACTCGTGGCCTCCTCACTTGCACTAAATTTCGGAGTATTTTCTAAATAAATTAAAAAAACCTATGTGAGCGGTTCTGTTTTGTTTGCTCTTTGGTTTGCTTGTCTGTTGGGGTTTTTTTGTTTTCTGTTTTTTTCTAAGCTCAAGTTCACCTGATATACTGAATTGATATTTGAGGAAGTTG
>NW_021896458.1:0-613 GCF_006229205.1 Suricata suricatta
CACATTTAAAAAACAGATCTGGGGCCCCTGGGGGGCTCAGTCGGTTGTGTCCTACTCTTGGTTTTGGTTGAGATCATGATCTCATGGGTTGTGAGATTGAGTCCTGGGTTGGGTTTTGTGCTGGGAGCTCAGAGCCTGCTTGGGAGTCTCTCTCTCCCTCTCTCTGTCCCTCCCCTGTCTCATGCACACACGTTCTCTCTGCCCCTCTCTAAATAAATACATTAAATAAAACTTAAAAAAATAAAAATAAAGATGAGAACTAGGCCGGGTTTGACCACGTGAGGCCAGCACGGGAAATAATGAGGCGCATGGTGTACAATGCAAGCAGTGTGTGACGGCCGTTCCCCTGAGCACAGGTGCGACAGGCCTCCCACGGCACCGTAGGAAAAGAAGTCGTTCCCGTGAAGCGAAAGCTCGGGCACAGCACAGTCAAGTCCCTGACGGTTTCTCTGTTCCGTTGTAGGTGGGTGCGCAGTTGTGAAAAATAAGGACACACACACGTGTAGAAAGATCTCGCATTTGGATGACTTCCCAAGTGTTTCTTGTGGACTTTAAAGAAGTCCTGGGAAGACCTGGGAAGCGGGCCAAGGTGCTGTTTGTTTTTTCTGTAGAA
>NW_021896459.1:0-613 GCF_006229205.1 Suricata suricatta
TAGTTGCCCTTGCGGAGCAGGCGGTGTACGCGGCCCACCGGGAACTGTAGCCCGGCTCGAGACGACCTGGTCTTGGCCTTGGCGCGAGCCTTGCCGCCCTGCTTCCCGCGTCCAGACATCACGACCGCAACCGCACTAAACCTACTTTGTAAAATGAGCAGGAAACCAGCACTTTTTATAACCCTCATTGGGCGCGAAAAACCAGACTTTACATTGGCTAAGCTTGTGGCTTGATTTTATCCAATGAGAATGCAGCTTCGCAACTCTCGGGCTGTGATTGGACAGAACTAACCACTGACGTCATATGGAATAGTCACCAATCAGAACTAGGGCTGTAACTTACACCTTATTTGCATAAAGGCTTCTATATCAAGCGGACAAGTGACGCTTTACTGGCTCTATTTTTTCTTTCTTTCCAGTAAGTCAGCTGTGCTCGTGACAATGCCTGAACCGGCCAAGTCCGCCCCGGCGCCGAAGAAGGGTTCCAAGAAGGCGGTGACCAAGGCGCAGAAGAAGGACGGCAAGAAGCGCAAGCGCAGCCGCAAGGAGAGCTACTCGGTGTACGTGTACAAGGTGCTGAAGCAGGTGCACCCCGACACCGGCATCTCGTCCA
>NW_021896460.1:0-613 GCF_006229205.1 Suricata suricatta
CGTAGCCTACTTTTATTTGGCTAGTTGGATATTTTATTCATTATTTTTAACTCTATTACAAACACCTGAGAAAAGTATAAATACACCAGGACTAGGAAGAAATAACATGTATGTACCAGTTCTGAAAATACTTCAACGCACATGCTTTTAATTGAGGAATGAATTAACATAAAGTGATAAAGAAGGAAATGCTGTGAGTATATACTGATCTAAATGATTTTTGAAAACACATTTTAAAAAAAGAACATGAAGAGAAAATTTTCTCATGCAAAAAAAACCCTAGGAGACAGGGAGAAAAGCTTTTTATGTCCATTCCATTTTCTTATACAGTAAAATCTTGGTTTGTGAGCATAATTCATTCCTGAAACATGCTTGTAATCCAAAGCACTTGTATATCCAAGCAAATTTCCTTATAAGAAATAATGGAAACTCAGGAGATTCATTCCATAACCCCAAAATATCCATATAGAAATGATTATAATACTATAATATAATACAAAACAATAAAGAAAATATAAAATATAAGGAAAAACAAACAAATTAACCTACACTCCCCGTTGTAAACCTGCACGGCTGGTGGGGGGAGACAGAGAGGAGGGTTATTGTGTAGGAC
>NW_021896461.1:0-613 GCF_006229205.1 Suricata suricatta
AGTCTTCTGGGTCACGATGTATTTTTTCGTCGTGCTTTTTGTTTTGCTAATATTTTATTTAGGCATTTGCATTTAAATTTGAAGTTTTTCCTTTTACCACTTTCCTATCATTCAGATTAATACTAGCCTAATAAAATCAATTGGCGGGACACCTGGGTGGCTCAGTCGGTTGAGCGTCTGACTCTTGGTTTCAGCTCAGGTCATGATCCCAGGGTCATGGGATCAAGCCCTGCCTCAGCCTCTGTGCTGAGCATGGAGCATGCTTAAGATTCTTTTTCTCTCTCCCTCTGCCCCTTTCCCTTGCTTGCTTTCTCTCTCTCTAGAATAAAATAATAATAATAAAAGTTTTAAAAAATAAAATGAATAGACATTTGCAATGTTTAATTTAACTGAAAGTTCACCTTAAGTATAAGAAAGAGTTCAGTTATAGTTATACTGTGCTTCCCATTCTCATTTATGGTGTTTCTCACAGTATTTTCATGCATTTTCTGCCTTAATTTGTGCGTAACCTTCAAGATTAGATTATTGGCTCCCTTGACATTGCTGTGAGTCTGTAGTGACTCTGCATTATAGCTTCTTCATAGACAAGTTCCCAACTATCCATGTAAAAGGA
>NW_021896462.1:0-613 GCF_006229205.1 Suricata suricatta
GCTCCTGTGAATTCTCCCTCTGCTGTGCTCTGGCCATGCACCTCAGAACTATTTGGGAGTCTGAGCTTAGCTGCCATGGATGGAGTCCCCCAAGCTGACACTTACCACGCGTTGGCCTTTGAGGAGCCTGTTTCTTGTGGTGGGTACTCCCTCAGTCATCTCTCCGTGACTTTTCCTTGACTCCTTGTAGGAGTTGTGCTACCTCCCTGTTGCTCACTTGAGGCCTCACCCCAAAGATTTCCACTCTCAGAGACTCCTGATTGTCGTGAACTGCCCACTCCTTCCCGTCACCTTCCAGGGCTTTCGTTATGCATTTACAGCCGATTCAAGTGCTGATTCTTATCACACCTTCCCGTCCCCTGTCTGGTACTGCCTTCTAGCAGAGGACTCCCCATTCCTGCTTTCCTGCATGTCATCCCACTGATGGCATTGATTTTGGTGCTCTGCAACGTGTAGTCACTGGTTACATTGATAGGTTATTACTGTGAACACATAGGTATCTTTTGTTGCAATGGAAAATAATAAAAATATAGGCTTTATCTTGGTTTATTTCTTCTCTAACTCTCCTCTATTCCTTACGTAGTTTCAGGCTTCTGATCTCTATCATGTTTTC
>NW_021896463.1:0-613 GCF_006229205.1 Suricata suricatta
TAAATCATATATTACTCTAGCATGAAATTTAAAAGCTAAAGTTTTAGAAATAACTATACTATATTTAGTTAATGGATATACAATATAAAGAGATGCAAAGTGTGCCATCAAAAATATAAAATATGAGGGTGGAGGAACTTTTCTATACATTCATAGTAATTATTGACACTTGAACATTATATATAATGTTTTATTGATGCTTCATTATAAGCACAAAACAAAAGCCTATTGTAGATAAACAGAAGACACACATAAGGGTATCTAAGCATAACTTTATACTAAATCATGGAATCACAAAGAGAAAAGCAATACAGTGAGAAAGTAAGGAATTATAATGCATCTAGAAAAGAATTAACTAAATTGCAATAGTAACTCCATACCTATCAATAATTATGTTAAATGTAAATGGACTAAATTCTCCAATGTAAAGAGGTTGAAATGGTTGCATAAACTTAAAAATATGAGGTTGCTTTATAAAGAGAGTCTCACCTGAACTTTAAGGACATACATAGCCTGGAAGTGAAAGTATAGAAAAAATGCATCCAATGCAAATGGAAACAAAAAGAAATTAGAGGTAGCTCTACTTATATGACAGAACTAACTTTAACATGGT
>NW_021896464.1:0-613 GCF_006229205.1 Suricata suricatta
TTTTTTTTTACTCTGTTAAAAAATATAGTGAGGACCGTGTTCAGAGAGGTGGGAAAAAAGAAGCTACCAGTTGATGGATTCAATATGTCTGAAAACACCTCAATAATGTAGAGAGAAAAAACTTCAAGAGCAAGAATATATTATAAATAGAAGCCTTCACCAAGATGAACAGGTGAGCAGACAGAGGTCTTCTTAGAGCAGCATCACTCATCATCAGGGAAATACAAATCAAAACCACACTGAGATATCACCTCACACCAGTCAGAGTCACTAAAATGAACAAATCAAGAGAATATAGATGCTGGCGAGGATGTAGACAAACGGGCACCCTCCTACACTGTTGGTGGGGATGTAAACTGATACAGCTGCTCTGGAAAACAGTGTGGAGGCTCCTCAAAAAACTATCCATAAAAATCCCCTGTGACACAGCAATAGCACTGCTAGGGATTTACCCAAGGGATACAGAAGTGCTGATGCATAGGGGCACATGTACCCCAATGTTCATAGCAGCACTTTCTACAATAGCCAAATCATGGAAAGAGCCTAAGTGTCCATCAACTGATGAATGGATCAAGAAGATGTGGTATATACATACAATGGAATACTATATGGT
>NW_021896465.1:0-613 GCF_006229205.1 Suricata suricatta
TTTTTTTTATGAATTGGAACCTTAAATATTTGTGATGATTTCTCCCAGACGGCATTCAATCCCAGACTGAATTACTCTGAGTAATTCACTGATGGCATGGGGCGGGGGGAGGGGACCTCTAACTACTGCTCCAATCTTGGCAAAAGGTAAGTGTGATCCTCTATATTACTCTCTTGGAGAATGCAGATGGTTATTTCATTTCTTCATAGAAGGTTACCAACTGAGACTAGCTTAGGGACTTGAAAGAGAGAAGCAAGAGATCCATGGAAAGCAGATATCAGGGGAATAGATGAGCAGGGTCAGATGGTGGCTTTTCCTAATAAGTGCAACATGGAACCAGCTTTTCTTGTAAGTGCCCTCTTGGGAACTGTGCTCTCCTCCAGGTGCACTGCCTTCAGGGAAGGGGCATCTCGGTTGTTAGGTAGAAAGAGCATGGCCACTGTGTACATGCTCTCTCTGACTCCTAGAGGGTTTGTGTGCTTCTGGGAAGATGTGGAAACTGAAAAGTCACAAACTAACCGGTAGTGACGAGTGGGTGCCAATGAAATAGATGCTGACTTAAATCTAAGGATGATTGTTGGTCCCAGGACCCAAGGAGAGGACAAAGTACCCA
>NW_021896466.1:0-613 GCF_006229205.1 Suricata suricatta
GGCCTGCCTTCCCCGTGAAGGTCACACTGGTCCTCTCAGAGGTGGGTGTGGACATCAAGCTCCTTGCCCATTTGAGAGGTTATAGCCCTGATGAGGCTCTGCGTCATGGAAATTCCTTGGTCTGCTCTTGTCGGCAAAGCAGCAGGCGGTTTAACTGAAAGCCACATATGTGCTGAGTAAAGGACTAATCCGTGAGAATCCGCCTGGTAACTGAGTTACTTCTGCAGGTGCTTTCTAGCACGTAATCATGAGCACGTGTGGTGTGGAGTGACTGCTCCATCCCATTCTGCTGTTGAATGTTTTAGAATAGATTTTGCTTCTGAAGCTTTCAGGGTCAAGTGGAAAGGCCATGGGTATCTGGAGTTTGTGGGTTCATCTGGGCTTTGCCACTCACATTAGATAAGTGACCTTGACTCTGAGCATGTTATGTAACTCTCCGATATTTGCTTATCGGGGATGACAACCACTGTTTGAAGGGAGCATTTCTCTAACTCTTTTGAAGATGGGAATCATCTCAGATGCTTGCTGAATGGACAGATGCCTAGCCCCCTGAAAGCTGCAGGGGCAGAATCTCTGTGATTGGAGCTTGGGAATCTGTGTTTCTTTTTTTTTT
>NW_021896467.1:0-613 GCF_006229205.1 Suricata suricatta
GGCTTCTTTAGAAGCGAAGTGTGGCTGCCGGCCTGAGGCTTCGTGCTGGGGTCTGATGAGAACGAGAGGCGAAGGCCCCCCCGGGGCGAGGACGGCCAGGTCCAGTCCGAAGGAGCTGGCCGGGCTCCAAGGCCACCGGGCGGTTTTAGCAGAGAGACTTTAACACAAGCCAAAGCTTTCCTTTCCAGGGAGACTGCGTTTGCCCAGGCCCCTGTGCCCACGACAGCTCAGTGCCTCCCTGGGCCTGGCTGGCTGTGCGGGGCGGGGGCAGAGCCCCAGGCTGGGAGGCGCTGTGCCCACGTTGGGCACTGTGAGATGGCGGGCCCGTCCTTCACTGGAGGTAGAGAGGCTTAGTGGTTCTAACCCAGGAGGGCGTGAGGCAATCCTGCGGGCTGCCTGAGGGAGGCGAATGTTAGCGCGGCCACATGGTTCCCACGCACCGCCTGTCAGATGCACCAGGAAGAATCACTCAAGCATGCTATGTCGCAAAAAAATGCAAATGCTCCTCCGTCTTTGGACAGAGATGTTCACACTGTCTCATGAAGGCTGCAGTGGGAGGGGACATGTGTCACTATTTAGTGGCCGGTGTTGACCACCCCTTCCAGTGCTGGGG
>NW_021896468.1:0-1375 GCF_006229205.1 Suricata suricatta
GCCACATGTTGTGAGAGTGTCTTATTTCTTTTTCTTCTTTTTTTAAATGTTTTATTTATTTCTGAGAGAGAGAGAGAGAGAGAGAGAGAGCAGGAACTAGGGAGGGGCTGGGAGAGAGAGGGAGACACAGAGGCAGCTCCAGGCTCTGAGCTGTCAGCACAGAGCCTGACGTAGGGCTCAGACTCATGAATCATGAGATCATGACCTGAGCCCAAGTTGGACGCCTAACGGACTGAGCCACCAGGAGCCCCTGAGGGTCTTCCTTCTAAAGACGGCACATAACTCACAGCCCACTAAACCCGCAGCCTAGTTTCTCTGGAGCAGTAACTGAATTGCAGGAGCCGGAGTTCGTGGAGACCGTGGAGGCAGAACCGCAGTGCGCAGATTAGCTTTAAAGACACTTGTTACTTCCTAGCGTCGTGGCCAATATTTCATAGCCTCCTGTCCTGTAAACCAACATGACCGCATGTCCAGCGGTTCTGTTTTCTCTGGAGCATTTTATCACAGTCACCTTCCATATTCCAAAGCAACTGGGCCGGGCTGGGCGCGGGCCCCAGCATCAGGACTAACCAGTATCTCCCTTAGCAAACCCACAGACCTCCGACCTTTGATTGTAATATTCAGCAAGAGGCCAGTACCACGTGGCCTCAGGCCTTCCTGCAGGTCCCCTCCGGCCTGCTTACCAGCTCCCCGGGCGCCACCATGTGGCCACAGCATAAACACGGCTTTCTGGTCCCTCCGCCTGCTGGCTGTGAAGTAAGAAGTCTGGACAATTTTTTTTTTTAAAGTGGAGTTTACAACCTTTGAAGTTTTATCAACCTTTTTCAAATATATGTAAGTCACATTCCAGTTACGTGCAGCATTCTATAAAGTTAACTTAGGCAGTTCTGAGACCCATTCTCCAGATGAGGAACACTGAGGCTTTGCTCCAAGTCCCACCATCAGGGTGGTGGGCTTCTCCCTGTTCCTGCTGCTTCCCCTGGGCCCACAATCCAATCTCCTATATGTCACTTCCTACCTCCATAAATTCGGGGATAGCTTTCTGGGGGGAGGGGAGGCACAAATGGCTTCCCTTCTCTGAGCCTCTTCAGAAGCAGTTCCCAGGTAAGGCGACAGCAGGGTGAGCCCCTTGAAGCCCCAAGAGTGGCAGAAAGCCCACGCATGCCCCCCTCCCCATCCTGAGCCTCCCAGAGCATGGACACGGAGGGCAGGGAGTCCCTGTGCCCCAGCCAGAGGGGCCCAGCAGGGGTGCTGCTGGCCAGATGCTCTGCCTGCCTGGTGCGAGGCTGGGCCTGGGGGAGGGCCTGGGGAGGCTGGTGCCCTTGCAGTCTCCAGTATCCACTCGCCCCAACCCACAAGGGCACCACCCCGAGGC
>NW_021896469.1:0-613 GCF_006229205.1 Suricata suricatta
CATCCGACGGGGGTACACAAGTATTTCACAGCAGGACGGAGCCAAGCAGGGCTGGAGGCCGGCCAGTCACTGTGCTCACCACTGTCACTGTCCTTGCTGGTCCCAGAGAGATCCCAGCGCCCAGGGAGAGCAGGAGACAGACCTGGGACAGGGGCCCTTAGCCAGCAGAGGGACGTGTTTTTCAATAGTTTAGCAACCAGCGGGGCCACCCCAGAGCCTAGAGTCCCGCAGGAGGCTGCGTTCATCGGAGCACAGCGGTGCCCTTGGGCAGGGGCAGAGGGCAGAGCGAGGCGGCCTCCCAAGGCCCCCCTCAGACGGCACTCTTGGCCCCAGGACACTGCAGATGCTTCCCTTTATGTGGCTATGCTCTCGAGAGGGCACCCGACGGCACCTTTTCCTGGTCCGCCGGAGCCCAGATGAGAGCCCGTGACAGCGGTCACCCATTTGCCTCCCTCCCCAGGGGGCAGCCGGTCACCAGTAACACCCCCTGGTTTGGCCAACGGGGCATCTCCATTCCCTCCCCTGCAGCACCACGGGCTGCCAGTCTCTGCCCTCCATCCACACCCCTGCCCGTCCACACCCCTGCCCGTCCACACCCCTCCTGTCCACACCC
>NW_021896470.1:0-613 GCF_006229205.1 Suricata suricatta
CAAACAATGACAGTAATTCACAGAGCAATACCCAAAGTCTGGCTCATTCGGTTTTAAGTAACACCATGTGTGGGGCGCACCGGCCCGATTCCAGGAACACTGTGCTGAGCCCCGTCTCGCTGCCTTCCCTGCACCGCCCGCCCCCATACAAGGAAAGAAAGGATCAGGCCCGCCTGTCCCCCATGCCATGGTCCAGGTTCCAGCCTAGGGCTTCCCCTCGGGAAACAAGCAATAATTTGTGGGCATAGAGCACTTGAACTCACGGCTCAGGGGTGAAAGAACATCGTACGTGATTCAGCAAGAACAGCACCTTGGTAAACACCAGGGTTCACAACCCTCAACAAAAGGCCGATCGGCCCAGCAGGACACGCCTGGCTGTACATTCCGCTGGGGTCCTCGGGGCCAGGCCAGAAAGTGCCCATTTGCCCTTCAGGACCCTCCCACCTTGCTCTGGGCCAGGAGAAGCTGGGCTGTTTGCGGTGCACTGCACGTCCAGTTGAACTTGGCCAGCAGCGAGGGGTCCTGCTGGGAGACGGGCAAGAGGCTCCCTCCCAGTGGGGTGTCCCCGGGCCCCTGTGTTTCTACATCCTCCAGAGGTGATTCTCCCTGTGGC
>NW_021896471.1:0-613 GCF_006229205.1 Suricata suricatta
TTGATATTTTGTAGGACAGAGTGGTCTTGTTTTTATCTCTGTCTAGACAAATTCCTGCAGTGTTTTGTTTTGTCTTATTTTATCATGGTTTCACAATGATATGCTGCCCAAAGTTGATATTTCAGAGATTATTTATATCTAACAGGAGAATAATATTCCTCATTCTTCTTAGTTGTGAGTGCCTGGCCAGCTTCTGAATCTCAGGGGTTCTTCTTTTTATTTTTCACATTTAATTTAAAATATTTTAAAGTTTATTTATTTATTTTCAGTGAGAGAGACGGGCAGAGTGGGAGGGAGAGAGAGAATCCTGAGTAGACAGCACAGAGCCCAATGCAAAGCTCGAGTTCATGAACCATGGGACTATGGCTTGAGCAGAAATTATGGGTCAAATGCTTACGTGACTGAACCACCCAGGCACCACTTTCACATGTTATTTTTAATCTTTTCATTCAAAGACAATGTACATACAGAAAAGTATAAATTTTTTTTTAATTTTTATGTTCTTTATTTATTTTTGAGAGACAGAGACAGTGGGAATAGGGGAGGGTCAGAGGGAAAGGGAGACACAGAATCCGAAGCAGGCTCCAGGCTCTGAGCTAGCTGTCAGCACAGA
>NW_021896472.1:0-613 GCF_006229205.1 Suricata suricatta
ATTTTATGATTTTCACTGATATTTGACAGGAATTACTTTTACTGTCTTACCATTTCTCTAGGCAAAAAAATTCTTCAAATGCCATATGATTTACAGAAAAAATGTAAATGTTTTCATTTAAAAAACAAGAAAAATTGCACACTTAAAGGGCATGTCCATGTAAATTATCTGTTGGCTAAAAAAAGCAGCAATCTCTAATGATATATACTTTCATATTCATGTTGCAAATAGATCTCCATATTCACAAATCTCATAATAACTAGTAGATATAGGTAGATATACAGGTAGATACAGACATACGTATATACACACATATTATAGAAAATTGTGAAGCAGTAGCTGTTTTAGATATGTAGGGCAAATTTATTTTCTCCAATTCTATAGAATGTAAGCCCCACTTTCTTTTCTTTTCTTTTTTAAAAAATTTTCCCCACTTTCTAACTATGCTGAAATATTAATTATAGCTCCTTCTCTAGTTTTGGTAAAGGTTGATATACGGTATGTATTTACATTACTTATTGCCTAAACAAAATCTTTTAAGTTTTGTAGAAACTTTGTAAAAGTTTATAGCAGAGAAAAAATATCCATTTCTTATAAAACTAGAATTTCACCC
>NW_021896473.1:0-613 GCF_006229205.1 Suricata suricatta
GTGGGGCCTCAAGTTCAAATCAAGCCAGATCCGAGACCCTGACACCGCAGCCTTCGTGTCTCAGCCCTGAAGCTGACCCCCACCCCCAGCGTGTGACCCCGAGCAGCAACCCAGCCCCCCAGGGCCTGTGGCCTGCCAGGGCCAGCTCTTTGTGAGAGCACCCCCCAGGCCGGGCCCTGGCAGGGCCGCAGGGGTCCCCCTGAGCCCCCGCCCCATCTCAGAGAACAGCTGGACCCCAGCCAGGCGGGGCCGCTGTCCCCTTGCACGGTGACAGGACACGAGTGACAAAGCATCCGTGCAGCTGGGAGGGAAGGTGCCAGAACCACCACTTGCTCGGACCGCCCCGTCCCCGTCCCCAGGGACCGGGGCCCACATTGCCCAGACAATGGGGCAGAGGCCACACGGATGCTGTCGTTGTTTGCACACAGGGCTGGCCAGGCCACCTTATTTAGCTTTGAGATTTATGGGGTTTCAATGAAGCTCCATCCGATGACGCATTCGCTGGTCAGCGCCGGGGCGGGGACACAGTGACAGAAATGAGGGGAGACGGAGCCCCCGGGGGCTTTGCCGACGTAGCTGACGGGGGGGGGGGGGGGGGGGGGGGGGGGGGGGG
>NW_021896474.1:0-613 GCF_006229205.1 Suricata suricatta
TGATGATAGTACAGTTGTATCTAATATAAATTGAGTGCATTAAATATGCAGACACAATGATAAGATCCTCTTTATAGATTTAATCATATTTAACCCTTATGGCCATGTTGTAAGGTAGATATTTTGTAAAAGAAGACACTGATTTAGATATTTTGCCTAATAGCACGCAGAGAAAACAGTGTAATTCACAGATTCACCATAGTTCTATCCATTTCCAAATATATGTATATTTATATTTATACATATAATGTATATATATTGTATACATATAATGTATAATGTATATGTATACATATAATGTATAATATATTTATACATATAATTATACATATAATGGTTTGATAAAGCTACATAAATTTTAAAGACTGTTTATTAGAAAGTAAAGTGAGCAGAAAAATCTCACAGAATTTATGAAAAGAAAGCCTCAGATTTCTCCACATTAGTACAGTGAGAGAATGTGTCAGTCATGGAGATAGTGCACTTTTTTTTTTAAATTTATTTAATTTTATTTATTTTTTTCCATAATATTTAATTGTCAAATTGTTTTCCATACAACACCCAGTGCTCTTCCCCTTAAGTGCCCTCCACCATCACCACCACCTCTTTTCCCCCC
>NW_021896475.1:0-613 GCF_006229205.1 Suricata suricatta
TTTTTTAAGTCTACACTAAATTGTTAATTGTTAGTCTGTGCAGCTTGATAATTTGTCCTTTGTGAATCATTCAAAGTTTTATAGATTTAAGAAAAGCCAGAAAAAGCTACATATTCATCCAGAATACTGCATTGTATAAATTACATCCTGGGAATGAATTAAGTATGTTTAACAGAGCATTAACTTTTTCTGGCCACAGGGGTGTCATTGAGAAAATTACTTCTCCAGCATAGAATAGAGCACCATTGGGGCCAAAAGAAGTTAGAATATTTCCCCAACTTATAAAACTAACCCCCTAATGGTGATTTATACAGACAGTGATGCTAATTTGCATTTTTGAATGTTCTCTTAGTTCGTGCTTGCAAGTTTTTTGTTTTATTTTGTTTTTAATGAAATGTTAAGTTTTTAGTGTCCAGTCCAAACTTACTTAAACTGGGTATGGGAAATATTAATTCCTCCAGGTATCCATAGATGTTACTAAAAAAAAAAGTAAAAGACATCTGTTGGTCAAATAAGTTGGATAGAGATAATGCTTCAAAAAGTTAAGTAGGTCTTTTTAATAAACAAATTTGTACGTTTTAATGATCCCAATGAATTGTGAACGTACAGAGAT
>NW_021896476.1:0-613 GCF_006229205.1 Suricata suricatta
CATCCAACTCTTGATTTCAGCTCAGGTCATGATCCCAGGGTTGTAGGATGAAGGCCTGCATCGACCTTTGTGCTGGGATTTGAGATTCTCTCTCTCCTTTGGTTCCTCCCCCTGCTGGTGCATGCTCTCTGTCTTTCTCTCTCTAAAATAAAATAAATAAACAAATAAATAAATAAAAATTTTTATACAGCTGTGTTCACTCATTTTGTTGTAAAATTTTATGGATTTTGACAAACTATTTGACAGATAGTATCATGTGGCCACTATTATAATATTTAATAGAATAATTTCACCACTGAAAACTGCCCTGGACTTTACTCTTTCAAAATTCCCTTCACCCCTAAGTGCTTGGAAAACAGTAATCTTCTTACCATTGATGCAGGTTTGTCTTTTACAGAATATCACATAAGTATAATTATATAAAATTAAGCCATTTCAGACTGTCTTCTTTTACATCGCAATGTTTGCCTGGTTGATGATGAAAAGTCATCTCTAATTGTTGCTCTTCCGTAGGTAGGATAATTTTTTATTTTGTTTTGTTTTCTTCTCCACCATATTTAAAATATTTTGCCATTGTTTTTTGACACTTTGTTATATTTCTAGGTGTAGATTT
>NW_021896477.1:0-613 GCF_006229205.1 Suricata suricatta
TGATTTCTTTATTTTGCAGCCATGTCTTTCCATGTCAAAGTTTTCCTGGAACAAACAACATAGCTGTGGTCCACAATATTTACATAAATCACACGGACACAGTCTCAACTGTCACTAATCTAGCTACCTGCTCCTGCTCTACCATGATATGGATAATAAGGGGTGCCTTTTAAATCAAATGTTGCCAAACCATGAGGAGACACATCCAAATCTGATACAAAGGACTGCTCTCTATCTTGAGATCTAGGATTTTGAGATCCGGTGTTTGAAAGGACTCTGGTCCTTTTGGGAGGAGGTAGATGTATTTTGTGTTTAGAGAAAAGTTTTGATGTCCATATTGCCTGCCCAGATGGGAGCACCATGTAAGAAGTATTTAACTGATCACCAAACTCTTGTGCTTCCCTTGCATTGTACGCTTGTCCCTGGAAAATGGCTGCCCAGGTAGGGACCACATTTCCCAGTTTCCTGCATGACTAGGTGGAGTCCTGTGACTAGTTCCCAGAAATCTGAATATGATGTGACTGCAGATGATGCAGGTCACTTTCTTTCTTACTTTTTTTAATATTTATTTTTGAGAGAAAAAAAGAGTGCAAGCAGGGGAGAGGCAGAGAGA
>NW_021896478.1:0-613 GCF_006229205.1 Suricata suricatta
GTCTACTTGGTTGCTGTGCACCGCATGGACTAACGTAAACATTTCTTTAGGTCTTTGCCTTTTCTAGGACCAAGTTAGCCATGTCTAGTGGACGAGGGTGATAACTGATACATTGTCTTTTCTAGCATCCATGTAATTGCAAAAATTTTAAAGTGGAAGAACTGGAGCAACACGTTTGTTGAAACAATTTAGTGACTGGTAAAACAAGAGGACCTCTAGGCAGATGCGGAGCTCTGGAGACAACCAGTGTGCCCTCCTGTCTGTACCCTTATTCCTAGGGCTCGCCTCCTGAACAGCCCTTTACGAAGCCATAACAGACTCTTCTAATAACAGAAGAGGCTACTATGGACACCTGGTCATGAAAGGGCTGTTACCCAAGCTTCCCCTGAAATAACCAGGAGCATAATTCACTCTGTAGTCAGGCCAGGATCTGAGAGCAGGGAGAAAGCTCTCGTCCACTTATACTTCCTACCAGTCGGTACAGTCACCACCACACACTGGAAACTTCTGTCTCAGTGTGTCTCACTGAAGCCATCCCAACACACCTCCAGCCCGCCCTCGCCCCTTGCCTTCCCCCTCGATGCCCAGACAGTAGCGCACACCCCCTCGGTCC
>NW_021896479.1:0-1375 GCF_006229205.1 Suricata suricatta
AATGAGGAAGAATGAAATCTGGCCATATGTAGCAGTGTGGATGGAACTCAAGGGTGTCATGCTAAGTGAAATACATCAGGCAGAGAAGGACAGATACCATATGCTTTCACTCCTAAGTGAAACAGGAGAAACTAAACAGAGGAAGGGGAGAGGGGAAGGGGGAAAAGTAGTTGGGGAGAGGGAGGGAGGCAAACCTTGAGAGACTCTTGAATACAGAGGAAAAAAACTGAGGGCTGATGGGGGAGGGGGAGGGGAAGAGGGATGATGGGCCTGGAGGAGGGCACTTGCCAGAAGAGCACTGGGTGTTATATGGAAACCAACTTGACAAACTGTAAAAGGAAAAAAATAAAAATAAAAAAAAAAGAAACCGGTGAATGTGCCAGCTTTGCACACTACAATTGTTCATTCAGAGATACAGGAAAAATAGCAAGAGCCACATAGGTGGAGCTTTTTAGAAGAGTTTTGATTTAAAATTATGTGTACTATTTAAGGCATTTTGATCCAATCCCCAGGTGCATAGTGTAAGCAGGACTAGTGTAAGCAGGACAGAAACTGCTACTTGAAGCCAATTTTAAAGAAGAAGAAAAGAAAGTCAAAAGTTGATACCAGCCTTTCAACTTCAGTCAATCTCTCCTTAACCCTTAGATTTATTCCCCAGATTAAATTTTTTAACTCCAGAGCCTGAAGTCTTTAATGCAGTGCACAATCTCTAGCTTTAGTTTTATTCCTGAAAGGGATAAATTTGAGAGGCAGACTGCTTGCTTGTTCCTGGTACATCCTAAGAAAAGATCATGACCTCCGCTGTCCTCACCTGTGAAACCTTAAGCTAGATTTGCTCATTTGCTCTATCCAGCACACTTGTAAAGGGAGTTTAGTTGCAGACAAAAGCTCCTCTTATTTTGCATCTTGATCTTTGTGAAAGACCTTTAGGTCTTATTATGTTATTTCCTCCTTTTCTGAGAAAAAAAAATTAGAAAAGGGAAACCACTTGACTAAGGGGCAACCTACCCACCAGTTCAATGTTCCCTGCCTTAATTTAGTTGTTATTAATGTACAGTAGATCGTCATGGGCCTTTTGACTTTATCATTTAATGAGAATTCAGTTAAATAAATCTTTCCAGGACTCAGGGAGCAGACATATCCACAGTTATCCCCCAAACCTGCATCTAGATTTTTAGGGGGCTTTATCTTTTTGCTCTTATTAGCACAGCACAAAAAATAGCAATATTTTCATCTAAGGATACAGGTGCATAGCCTAAATGTCAGAGTGGCAGAAACAAGAGCATAAAAGAAATTTCTCTTCTCCAGTTTACATCTTGATTCTGCCACACTATGGATTCCCACTCCCCAGAGGCATTATTGCCTCACTTAGTGC
>NW_021896480.1:0-613 GCF_006229205.1 Suricata suricatta
ATATATATATATATTCCAAATAACTGGAATAGGTCTTCTTTAGGGCAAGGGCTGATATAAATAGAATACAGGCAATAAATGAAAGTAGATCCCTTTGTACTTATAAAATACTATACTATATATATGTGTGTATATATATATATATATATAGGCACACACATATATACACATATATGTGTGTATATATACACTATATATCCATTATAATAACATGAACCATAATAGGCTTATGATATAAAAATGCCTTTAGACTTGCATAGTAACTTACAGTACCCTATCTTAGCTAATACATGCATAAATAATTAAAATCAAAAGGATATATAATCTTCAGCCCAGTAAGAGCAACAGCTTCTTCCTAAGGAGCCCAGTTTCTGATTGAAAACCTATTATGCTTTTTCAAGTTCAACCATAGGGCATTAAATTTTTTTTTCTTTTAAAACATTTTTATTTCTTTTAGAGACAGAGAGTGAGTAGGAGAAGGGCAGAGAGAGGGAGGCATAGAATCCAAAGAAGGATCCAGGCTCTGAGCTGTCAGCACAGAGCCCAAAACAGGGCCTAAACTCAAGAGCCATGAGATTATGACCTGGGCTTAAGTCAAATGCTTAACCCACCG
>NW_021896481.1:0-613 GCF_006229205.1 Suricata suricatta
GGGTACTTGAGGGGAAGAGCACTGGGTGTTGTATGAAAACAATTTGACAGTAAAATATTATGAAAAAACAAAAAAAAGTCAGATGAGGCAGAGCACATCTGCCCTCCTCCAGAGCAAATGTCACGATGTCCCTCTCATTCAGTATGTGCTCCCCAGTTTGCCATCACCTGAATTCTTCTTCTTCCTGAATTTACATGTGAAGTGGCTTTGCTTCTTTCTGCGGCGTGCCTGTCCCATGTAGGCACTGGAGTTCAAGGGCACTGAGGGCTGTTGAAACGTGGTAAAGAAATGTGACTTCCACATGATGAGTTAGCCAATAATCCTTCAAAAGCACCTAGACTTAGAAGACTTGATGACAGGAAATATCCATTTTTATTTGTGTTCCAGGATTTTTAACTCATTAGGGCTACAGACATTTGTTTAAGAAAATGGATGAAAGATGTGGATATTGAAAAACTGATTCTAAAGTTTGTATGGAGAGGTAACATACCCAAAATACACAATACACTATTGAAGGAGAACAAAGTTGGAGGACTGACATCATCACACTTCAAGACTTACTACAAAGCTGCAGTAACTAAGACAGTACAGTACCAGTGAGAGAATTGACAGA
>NW_021896482.1:0-613 GCF_006229205.1 Suricata suricatta
AGAACATGTTCTAAATGCTTGACACGTATTAGGCCTTCACGAAGGGTAAATGGTATCCCTGGTAGGTCAACCTAGGGCATGAATCCCTGAAGGCAGAAGACATGGGACAGTCACATTTCAAGGGGGAGCATAACAAGAGTCCACCGAGGTGTGGAGTATAGCCAGGTAGGTGAGCGGTAACCTGGGTGGCAGATAGCAGCAGAGTGGAGGCAGCTCAAATACCAATCCTGTGTCGTCCCTGGTGTGGCCCAAAAACCTAGGGTGTATAAACAACATTCACATCCATCTGTTCATTTACTCTTACTGGGTTGGAGGATGGCTGGAGGGATGGACAGGGTCAGAATCATAATCCCCATTTTACAGGGGTGGAAACTGAGATCCTGAACGGGGAAATAATCTGCCCACTCACAGCGAATCAGTTCGCTCACTCCTTCATCAGATATCTAGTGAGCACCTACTAGACACAGATGCTATGTCACAGCTCAGGCAGAACCCAGGGTGGGGATACCCGGTCCCATAAGTTCTCTATGCTAAGACTTCCCTTTGGCCTTTGGGCCGAAGGTACTGATTCAACTGGTGAGAAACAGCCCAGTGTGGACCCTCTCCAATCCTT
>NW_021896483.1:0-613 GCF_006229205.1 Suricata suricatta
CTGTGGCTCAGAGCCTCTCCAAGTCTCTGCTGTTTGAAGCTAGCCAGCCCGATGTGTTCCGTAAGCCAAAGAGGCATATTTGGGGGTGACATGTTTTGCTCCCCCTTCAATGTGAAGCATGAACGGTCTGTCATGAAAGAAGAGATCTGTGAGGTTGAGCCTCCAAACTTGCCTAAATAGTATCAGCATGCACCTGTGATGCATTTTAACTCAAAATATATTTACTCTAGAAGTGACCCACCACGTAACAATAAACACCCTTAGCGTTCGGTTTAGGGTTTTTAAATACTACTTTCCACAAGGAGGACATTTTCCATTGAGGAAAGTGGCTGTTTCAGTGTGAGGGGCTGAGCCGTCTTAGAGCCAATTTCTATAGCAGATAACATAGCACTTACCCCAAAACGATGCGTCAGAAGAGCTAGAAGCCAACACAAAGCCCCCTCCGATCAGAGATGGAACAGCGTGGAACATCAATAAGGGTACTAAGGCAAGGGATTGAAACACACAAAATGTACAAGTTTATAAAAACACATTCATAGTTTACAAGAGAACATTTAACCTTTTTTATCTTTATTTCTTTATTTGGAGGCGAGAAGCAGAAAGAGAGGGAAAG
>NW_021896484.1:0-613 GCF_006229205.1 Suricata suricatta
TCACCACCCTGCACCCCAGCTGGGAACACGACGCCTCCCCCTTCCCTCCCTGCTTCTTCTCCCGGTCCACGGCTCATCTGCAGACACACGCATGAGACTCTCCATGGGACAATCTGTGCCAGGCATGGGGTTCAGCGCCCCTGGCTCTGTCCCCAGTCACAGGGATGCGGGAATGGCTTCCACACGTTCCAGCCCCTGGGGTCACCTCCGGATGTCTCCGTGCAGACTCTGCAGCACACACGCCGTTCCTTCTGCCCCCTGCCCAGCCTCCCCCTGACCCCCAGGGCCCCAGAAAAAAAGCACGTGAAGTGAGCAGGGGGACCAGAGGAGGGGGGCCAGGTGTGGACGGAGGGCAGGGGGCAGGAGGGGCCCGGAAGGAGGAGGCTTCCAGGGTTGTGAGTGGTGGGTCCCGCTAGACACCTGGCGTGAGGCAGCTCCGGGTCTCTGTGTTGAACATTTCACAGTGTGTGTGTACATGCGCGCGCGTGTGTGTGTGTGTGCACGTGCACGCATGTATATGTGCCTCTGTGTGTGCATGCGTGTGTGTGCATGTGTTTCTGTGCGCGTGTGTGCGCGCAAGCATGTGTCTGTGTGAGTGTGCATGCATGTGTGT
>NW_021896485.1:0-613 GCF_006229205.1 Suricata suricatta
CCTTGTGTTCCGGAAGTTAGCCCCAAGAGCCCGGTGGCCCGGGTGAGTCCCAGGCTGGGTGAGTTTGTGCTGTGAGGCTGTCAGCTCTCACACACACCACCCGACAGACTCCTCCATCTGGGTCCCATGTGAGCCCTTGAACTTGCTGTGCTAGCCATCCTGTGGCTCCTTGCCCCTCGTGTGTGCGTGTGTGTGTGTGCGCGTGTGCACACGTGTGCCCGCGCAAACCCATCACCATGTGCTCGCGTGTGCACACGTGTGCCCGCGCAAACCCATCACCATGTGCTCGGGAGGCTGTCCCCACCAGCCAGGCGCCCTGTGTCAGCCCCTGGGTGTGTGTGTGTCTTGTGGGGCCATCCTGCACACCTACAGTCCCCCATCTGGGCCCTGTATCCCTGGGCTTCTCACCCCCAGTGTGCTGATGGCCACATGCAGGAGTGGGGGTGTCCCTGTCCCCCAGGTAGGGTGTGTGTACTGTGGGGGCCCTGGCGCCCTCTGCACTTACCAGCTGACCGCTCCCCTCTCCCCCTGTCCTGCAGGCCCCAGGGAGCGCCATGGCCCGAGCACGCCAGGAGGGCAGCTCCCCGGAGCCCGTAGAGGGCCTGGCCCGCGA
>NW_021896486.1:0-613 GCF_006229205.1 Suricata suricatta
TCGCCTGATCGGAGAACCGTGAGTTCTGTCTTTACTCTCTGCGTCTCCCTCTCCTGCCCCCTTTTTCTCTCCCTCCCTCAGGAAAAGGACCCGCGACGATTCTCCTCTCCGCCCTGCCGGTCGGGGCGGAGGAAACAGGTACCGCCTATCGCCGGGACGAACAGCCCCTGCCGGGTTACGACAATTGATGCCTCAACGCGGGGCTCAATAAAGTAACGCTGACACTGAGCTCGGGTTACAACAATTGGCGCCTCAACGCGGGGCTCAATAAAGTAACGCCCTGAGGTCGGGTTACGACAGGTGAGAAACATGATTTCCAGAAAATGACAGATAAATCCTAGGAAAGATCAAGAGATAGAGATAAGGAGATGTGGGGAAGAGTCATATAGACACACACACAAAAGTGGACACCAAATACAAAACTCTTTGTATCACATGTTAATCCCAGAGGACATCAACTTTGAAAAAGGCAATAAGCCACACAAAGTGAGTTGGCCAGTTCAGTAGTGGACATTAGCTAGCTTTTGTCATCATCCATGCCACTGGTAATGCAATAGGCTTATAAATGAAAGGGCAATGGAAGAAGGGATGGAAGTTATGCACGGGACCAACA
>NW_021896487.1:0-613 GCF_006229205.1 Suricata suricatta
AGCAAGCAAAGAAACTATTCCTACAAAATGGGTGTCATTATGAATGCAGGTAGCATACCATGCTTGTTATAGCAGCAAAGAGGGGACACAATCTAACTGCTGGCATAGGAGGCTGCAATGAAGGCAAACTCAGAGGACATGATAATGCCTCTACTGACTGAGGCCTTGCCCTCCCCTTTTCCAACCTCATCTTCCTTTTTTTAATTTAAAATTTTTTCTTTATTTTTAATGTTTATTTATTTTTGAGAGAGAGAGAGACAGTGCCTGAGGAGGGGAGGGACATAGAGACTGACACACACAGAATCCAAAGCAGGCTCCAGGCTCTGAGTTGTCAGCACAGAACCTGACGCAGGGCTCAAACTCACAAACCATGAGATCATGACCTGAGCTGAAGTCAGATGCCTAACTTACTGAGCCACCCAGGCACCCCTACAACCTCATCTTCTATCGCTTGCCATTCTCCTATTTCATAATTCAGTAACCGGCTAGACATAATATGCTTTCTCAATTCTCCAGGCCACTGCACCTGAAATTCCCCCTGCCTGGAATATCTCCACCCATGCCATTACAGACAACTCCCTACTTCATCCTCCATCCACCCAAGTATTCATTT
>NW_021896488.1:0-613 GCF_006229205.1 Suricata suricatta
GGGTTGAGGGGGAAGGGGGAGGGGGGAAAAGAGGTGGTAGTGATGGTGGAGGGCACTTAAGGCGAAGAGCACTGGGTGTTGTATGGAAAACAATTTGACAATAAAATATTATGGAAAAAGAAAAGAATAAATGTTGACTTTTCAAATCAGTTTGGTAGGGAAAAATCATTCAAAATATGGGGTCCATGTGTAAAATATAAAAATAAAAATTATGCTTGTGAGAGCTTTTTTAAGTACTGTACCCATCAAGACATAGGCTAGGTGTATGGCTCCTGGCTAAATAGCGTTAGAAAATGTCCCCACAGAAGTATCATTACATTAGAAACTGGTAGAAATTGCTCCTTTTAGAGAGTTATTACGTGTTCTTTCTCAGTCTGACTTTGCCTCTGGAATTCTTGATTCACATTCAGAACGGAGCTCTTCAGCGTTCAGCGGCCTCTCTCTCTCAGGCTATATGCAGATTCTCAGCCACTGAAGGATTTCTACGGTGATAGGATTTTTTTTAATTAAAAAAATGTTTAATGTTTATTTATTTTTGGGAGAGAGACAGAGTGTTAGCGGGGGAGGAGCCAAGAGAGAGGGAGACTCCGAATCTGAAGCAGGCTCCAGGCTC
>NW_021896489.1:0-613 GCF_006229205.1 Suricata suricatta
TGTGTGTGTGTGTGTGTGTGTGATTATTGACTATGTTCTTTCTCATTTTCTCTAAGATTAATTCTGAAACAACTATGGTCCTATAATCCCTTTTGTTTTAATTATAGGTGTTTTCAAAATAATCAGCATGCATTAATTAGAAAAAAATATGTAGTATTAGGGCTGAAGTGATTAAGAAAAAACAAACAAAGCAACAAAGCCAAGGCTCACATTATGAAGTTTATGAAGCTACAATAAGCTTTATCAAAGAAATCTTTTCAGTTTGCAATTAATATAATACACCTATAAACTTCTATTATTTGATCCTCAAAATGTTTGCTGTGCTTGGAATTCATTTTAACATCCCCTTTACTTCACTTTTTGATATTCTAATACTGATCATCCTTCTTGATTCACCACAAAGGGCTCCCTTAAGAGTTTGGGTCTCATGGGGGTGCCTGGGTGGCTCAGTTAGGCTTCTGACTTTGGCTCAGGTCATGTCAGTTCGAGGACCTTGTCAGTCTCTATGCTTATAGCCCAGAACTGGGAGCCTGCTTCAGATTTGTGTCTCCTTCTCTCTTTCTCTGTGCCTCCCTGGCTCTTGCTCTCACTAAGATAAATAAACACTTTTTTT
>NW_021896490.1:0-1375 GCF_006229205.1 Suricata suricatta
TCGGATGACAATTATTCTCGGCTGCAGCCATGGCCCCATTAAACACAGGACTCTAGAGATGAAAAGTCCCAGATCCCATTATCAGTCCCTACATCAAACATGAACTCTGGGTCTCGAAGGCTCTTCATGTGGATTCGGCAGCTTAATGACGCCATCAGCATCTCCTACCTGAAGGCAGCACTAATTAAAGCACTAAGATGCATGGCCATATTTCAGTTAATTGAGTTCATTTGCTACTTTGTGAAGAAACACAATTAATAAAATAAGTTGTGCATGTCGCATTTCTTTGCAGGTCGACTTTGAAATGATAACTGTTTGACTGATCTGCTCTGAATAAAATGAGGAAAACGTTCATGCTGAACTATTTGTAGGCAGAGGTAGTGAACATATGTTTCTAATTTGAGCTAAGAGAAAAGAAAAAACACACAAGTTTAGAAAAACCTTAGTTCTTGACAACCACTCACAGGATATTTCAGCTAAGAAGTGAGCATATGGCTCAGGAAATAAGGAAACTAGCTGGCTTGGTGTGGAAGTTATACTTCTAGGCTCAGAGTTTCATGACTGACATGAGTCCATTCTTTCCGAGATGGGGGGGAAGTCTTGAACATTTTCTGTGGATTCTCTCATCAGTAAACAGATGCTTCTTTTCCATGCAGGTGAGTCGGGTGGGGGTAAGATGGGTGCCCCATGATCTTACATCACACTTCAGGTAGGAGGAGTTTCACAAGGAGACAATTAGGTCTCTTCAGAGGCTCCACATCTGGAAATGATCAGGTGGTTAGAGTTGCTCGGACAAGTGTGAAGTGTGGTGGCAGAGAGGTGTGGATTGTCTCTGCCCTTACAGCACAAGGTAGACAAGAGATTTGACCACCATGATGCGTGGCTTTGAGGGGGGCAGAATATGCTGCTCCAAAATGTGCCACTTTGGTATGCGGATTATTTCAAGCTAAAATCAGTCAGAGTTCAGCAGACTCAGGAAGAGCTTTTTACCTCCCCCTTTGCTGCCTGAAATAATTTAGATAAGAGGCCTTTACCAGTAAGAGAGCTATTACTAACTACACCATTTTATATCCAAAAGACTTATCTGCATGGCATGGAAACATTCGTTTACCAAACATCTGTTCTTCTCAGCTTCCAGTGAATTGTCTTCCACCCTGTGGAGACCCCCTTCTCCTCAGCTCAGGGTGGAATATAAGCTTCAATTACCTGACTGCTGGGAAGTCTCATATTTTAATGGGGATCCCAAACATATGAAATTTGTCTTCTTCCTGTTAATCTGTCTTATGTCAATTTAATTATTAGACCAGCTAAAGAACCTAGAAGGGAAAGGGGAAAATTTTTCCACCCCTACAGCTTTTTCAGTCACAAATGTCCT
>NW_021896491.1:0-613 GCF_006229205.1 Suricata suricatta
GTAGCATCAGGGATATAACGCTTCCCCTAAACCCACCTTATCTGTGTAAGAAAATCTCTTCATAGGAATTTAAGATGAAGACTTTCAAACCTATGTCCTTTTGACCATGTAAATAATCGCCTTTTACCTTTCTTGTTTTGTAAGATCGTATTTCATCAAATTCTATTACACAGAACAGTAAATAACTTCTAATATTATTTTGAATCAAGGTTTGAAGGACAGCACCCATGACATAAAATAATTTCTGTATGATTTGATTTGATGGTATGGGCTGATGTATTTATACCTGTCACAAAGCTAGAAAGAAGTCTCTCCCTAGAATATAACCTTGACCGGGTAACGGACCAGATGGGCGGGGGATGTTATAACGCCCAAGTTAACATTCTCCAGTTCTTGCTAATTTAGATGTCACACGCCATCGCCTGAGAGCGTGGAAATGTTGACTGTTGGTGGGAAATTTGACTGTGTGGTTTGGGGCAGGTGATGAAGAACTTGAGTGGCATTCCCTGCCCAACCCTCCCTGGCGCCGGAACGGTCCCATCACATCTCTGGAATTCACAGTTTAGAGATGATCGTATAAGGGCACCTGGTGGCCCAGTCGATTAAGCATCCA
>NW_021896492.1:0-613 GCF_006229205.1 Suricata suricatta
TATATATATGTATGTATCTATAGGTATGTATATATTTCAACCCTTTTCATTTGTGATTACTATAGGAAGTGAGCTCAAGCATTTGTAGGCCATTACAATTCAAGTTCTACTCCCTGTTTTTCAGCTGAGACAACATATAAACTTTCTAACACAGGCCCATAAGCAACTCTCTTCTAAGGGCATAAAGAGTTCACTCTTGGGATCCCTGGAGACTCAGGCTCATTATGTTTAGAGTAGATTCAAACCTAGGCTGAAAAGCCAATAAGAATTGCACTCTAAAATACATGGAAAAATGTAGTCAAAATTACATATTTAGTTTTAAAAATGGGTTATTGTCTATTCACAAATCATTGATGACACCGATAAAGGTTTACATTCTGAATTAGGGCACTATGGTAATATTTTCCCAATATGTTCACTTCAGTAACTATATCACAAAATACTTTTGAATATGTTCATAGAAATATTGTCAAAGGAAAAATTTCATTTCTGCATTCTGAACTTAAAACAAAAACAAAACTTGAATGTAATGGAATTAAGAAAATGGTATTAACAGAATATTAATACCTTGTAGTAGAAAAGATATAATTGACTTCTTTGGTTAACTAATTGG
>NW_021896493.1:0-613 GCF_006229205.1 Suricata suricatta
GGGTCCTGATGAGTCTATTCAGTGAACCCCATCACCCTTGGCAATAATCGGCTCAGGAATGGGTATCTGACCCAGTGCCAATGGGATGCAAAGGGATGTTTGCTGGGGGGTTTCGAGGAAAATGTAGAAAAAAAGATCACGGGTCTCAGATTTTGTAGTTTGCTGGACGATCTGGAAGAAAGAATGAGGGAAGCTGCCTACAAGTTGGATGACTACCACACTCCCATACCTCGAGGGGTGTGGGTTGGCAGCCACAAAAGGAGGATGTAAAAGATAAAGGATTTCCTTTAGGACCATAAGCCATGAGGTAAGCTGCTGTGGTGAAATCTTACATCACTGGGAAACAGTGTGGACTATTGACTTGGTAATCAAGCCATAGATTGCAAAGCCTTTAATGAAGGTACTCATGACACATTTTTTTAATGTTTATTTATTTTTGAGAGAGTGAGAGACAGCGTGTAAGCGGGGGAGGGGCAGAGAGAGAGGGAGACACAAAATCAGAAGCAGTCTCCAGGCTTTGAGCTGTCAGTACAGAGCCTGATGCAGGGCTTGAACCCACAGATGGGCAGATCATGACCTGAGCCGAAGTTGGACGCTTAACTGACTCAGCCAC
>NW_021896494.1:0-613 GCF_006229205.1 Suricata suricatta
GGAGGAAGGCCAAGGTTTTGCAGGAAGACACGCCAGGGGCACTCACTACAGACTTGGGGGAGTTAGGAAACAGAGGAAAAAGTGACATCAAACTTAGGATCTGAGGAATTGGTGGGAGAAGTCAGGTGGAAAGGGAAGGGCATGGGGAGGAGAAAGGGCAAAGATGACAGAAGTGCAAATGTTCAGACAGCAGCAACTGCATGCTCTTGAACTCACAGTCATTTATATCCATGCAACAACCCTGTGAAGTAAACAGTATTGCTAGCTCCATTTTATCAAGTAGAGCGCAGGCACAGAGAGGTTAATTCATTTTCCCCTTCACACAGCTACTGAGTGATGGAACCACTCTGCCTTCGTATGAAGAGACCCTCCAGTGCCTCTTCAGACTGAGTGTATCCCGGGGGCATCCGTGGTTGGTGGTCCTCCTTCGCCAGTCTCCTTCACTTAAGAAACATGGACTGGATTCGCCTCTGGGGACACAAAGATGATTACAGCATGACCGCTGTCCTTAGGGAACCCACAACCCAACAAAGGAGAAATGCATTTTAATATGTTGTAATGCTGGACAGACTCCAACAATAATAAGCAGAAAATAAGAAAGTCCTCAAGGACT
>NW_021896495.1:0-613 GCF_006229205.1 Suricata suricatta
TTGATAAATACTTGTTAAATAAGTAAATTAGTAAAATAAGAAGAAGAAGAAATGGTTAGATACTGGATTTCCTTCTATCCCCCTGTAGCACCTCCTGAGGCACCTTATTTAAACCTTAAGGCTCCATAGAACAAAGTTTGCTTGAAAACTGACACTTCAGTGTTCCATCACAGGACTAGTGTGGTAAAATCTAATGATGAAAACTTTGGCTCTTTCAAAATTTGGGGTAGGTTTAGGACAGCAATATGAAGGTCAGGTTTAGCTTTTTCTTAGCCCTGCTACAAATGTGAGCCTTAGTTGCTCTGTCTCCAATCCTAGCCACCCCTATTATTTCTTCATATAGCCACCATTGTAAACTTAATGAAGCAGAGTTTTTGCATTGTCATAACTGAATTGGTACATTGAGTAGCAATTGTCCTATGGTTCTTGACTCATGGCTCAATACTAAAGGTAAGAAAAAAATGATTCTAAGTATACCACATATAAAATTTACAGAGCATCTAACTAGCTACCTGCAGTTAAGGCAGATACTGGTCTACTGGGATGGCATAGTGATGCTGTTCCTTTAAGTCTGGACACCCACCACCACCACTATCATGTATAGGTTAACTAA
>NW_021896496.1:0-613 GCF_006229205.1 Suricata suricatta
CATGTGAAGAATGTGAAATATTCTTAGAAAGGGAGAACTCACCAGTGTTGTATACTTTGTTCCTAAACTGGAGAGTTTTAAAATCTGGATAAAGGTGATGGTGTCCACCACTGGGTATTGTAGGGAAAACAACTTGACAATAAACTATAAATTAAAAAAAGAAAAGAAAAAAAAGAAAAAGAAAAATGGGGGGGGGGGAAGTGATAGTGTCCTGATGATGGAAATGTTCATTTTGAAGTTCAGTTTCAGTCATTCAAAGAAAATTTTTTGTATAACACATACTAAATTCTAGCCAATGCATCAGTGAACGAAAGACAAAATTGCTGACTTCATAGAGCTTATCTACTAGGGGAGGAATTAGAGTTTGATTAAAGAATTTCAACAGAGAGTTAACTGCAGTGAAAATGACTGTTGCAAATGTCTGAGGGATGAGTATCTGGGCAGAGAAATAACAAGAGTGAGGACCTTGTGGTGAGAATGTGATCAGCAAGGCCAAGATGACTAGAATGAAATGAAGAAAGGGAAGCATCTAGGAGATGAGGTAGAGAGATATTCTGGAGAAAGATCAAGGATTTGGGATTTTATTTAAGTGTGATGAAAAGTCATTAGAAAT
>NW_021896497.1:0-613 GCF_006229205.1 Suricata suricatta
GCATTAATAGCCTCCTTGAGGAGCAAACCCTCATCCTCAACCACCCTCCTAGCTATTTAGTATCTTTATATTTTTCTGGAAAACTTTTGTGCATCGTTCTCCTTCCGAAGTGTCTGAGTCCCTCACTCCATTTTCACTGTGTCTCTTATGGGCAACAGCTTGCTGGACGCTTGTTTGTGCATCCATTGTCAGAGCCTTTTTCTTTCAACAACTAAGTTCCCTCCTTTCTGCTATGGAAATCAATAAGTTCACTTTTCTTATTCATTTTATTTTGTATTTTGTCTTATATCTTTTATATTTCTAATTCATCTTTGTTATTTTCTTTGTACTTTATTTTTATTTTTGTTATTTTATGTTTTCTTTGATGTATTTTCCTTAAGATTTTGAAAGGTCCATAGTCTGGGTTAGGTTTAGCTTTAAGGTATATGCCTCAAGCTATATCCTTGAGTACCTCAACTTTTAACTAAGCAAGGGAATAATTAGCACAAAACTCTGAAGAAGAATTGTCTTCGGGGCATAGGCAGCAAGATGGCCCGGGAGTAGAGCACACCGGTAGACGAAAATGACGGACATTTGTTCAAGACCCCCGGCTGGGTGGTGGGCTCCGTGCACT
>NW_021896498.1:0-613 GCF_006229205.1 Suricata suricatta
CCTCTGTGTCTCTTCCTCCCCTCCCCCTCCCCCCTCCCCCCCACCCCTGCTCCCGCTTGTGTGCTTGCTCACTGTCTCTCTGAATATAATTACATAAACATAAAAAAAAAAAAGATTTGAAGAAATACCAAATACATAGCTAGGTCTACAAGTGGGGAACTTAGTGGGGCATCTTGAGAGGTAATTATGTCTTAAGGAGGGTTCTGCAAAAAATATATGCCAATAATTTCCAGGAATTCTAATTCAATAGTACTTAGTGTAGGTATGTTGGGAAAATTCAAGGTGAACCAAAGTTCTAAAGTATTAGATAAATAATCTCTACTACTTGGGACTCTGGTAATTTGCAAATACATTTCTATTGTAAATGCTGTTACAATTCCCTGAAGTGCAAATTCTGAAAATATGACTTTGCTCGACATTTTAGCAAACCACAGAAGTGATCATGTATATATGGGATAAATACCTAAAATATTTAACCATCCATACAACTTGGGTTCTGGCCACAAATAACCGGTAAGACCATCCCGTGCATCTAGCTGACTGCCCAACCCTGCCCAGTAATAGAGTCCATTCTTTAACGGTAAAAGTTCCTAATTGAAAATAGAGTGCAAAT
>NW_021896499.1:0-613 GCF_006229205.1 Suricata suricatta
CTGTCACATTTGTGAGGAGCATTGTTCCAGGCACAGATAACTCCAAGTAGATGACTTAATCTTAAAAATCCATTTTTAATTCTACAGAAGCCGCAAATAAGGCCCATACCTGAAATGGTAAAGTCTCCGTTCTGCCCAGTAGGCCTGCCAGACAAAATACAGGACAGTGGGCAGCATCTGGGATTTACTCAAATGTTATTTGTTGTTTATTCGAAAGTCAAGCATAACAGGGTTTGCTTTTTCTTTTTAAATCTGGCAATTCTAGTTCAAAGCAACACTACAGAGTAACACTACCAGGTTTGGCTCTTTTGAGTGAAAGGGGAAAAAGAAGGGGCACCTGGGTGATTCAATTGATTAAGTGTCCTGGCACGGGTCACGATCTTGTGGCTCATGAGTTCAAGCCCCGCATGGGTTCTATGCTGGCAGTGTGGAGCCTGCTTGGGACTCTCTCTTTCTCTGTCCTTTCCTCGCTTGTGTGCACTGTTTCTCAAAATTAAAAAATAAACATTAAAACAATAAAGGGGAAGGAAAAGAATACACACTCTGCAGGAACAGCTCAGATGAGAACCATGTAGCAATGCATGACTCATCTCAAATCCAGGGGCCACATGAG
>NW_021896500.1:0-613 GCF_006229205.1 Suricata suricatta
ACAGGCAGAGTAGTTTTAGCATAATTTTTAAGGGCCCTAGGATTTTCAAGATGGTACATGAGCGCTGGCTTGAACTTAAACTCACCAGCTACATTAGCCCTTAACAGGAGAGTCGGCCTGTCCTTTGAAGCTTTGAAGCAAAGCACTGACTTCTCTGCAGCTATGAAAGTCCTAGATGGTATCTTTTTCTATTAGAAGGCTGTATTGTCTACCTTGAAAATCTGTTTAGTGTAGCCACCTTCATTAATTACCTTAGCTAGATCTCTGGATAACTTGCTACCGCTTCCCCATCAGCATTTGCTGCCTCACCTTGCACTTCTATGTGATGGAGATGGCTTCCTTTCTTAAACCTCATGAACCAACCTCTGCTAGTTTCAAACTTTTCTTCTGCAACTTCCTTACCCCTATTCAGCCTTCACAGAATGGAAGAAAGGCCTTGCTCTGGATTAGGCCTTGGCTTAAGGAAATGTTTTGGCTGGTCTGATCTTCTATCTGGACCTCTAAAACTTTCTCCGTATCAGCAATAAGGCTGTTTTTGCTTTCTTACCATTTGTGGATTCACTGGAGTAACACTTCCAATTTTCCATCAAGGCCTTTTCCTTTGCATTCACAC
>NW_021896501.1:0-1375 GCF_006229205.1 Suricata suricatta
AGGACATTTGTGACTGAAAAAGCTGTAGGGGTGGAAAAATTTTCCCCTTTCCCTTCTAGGTTCTTTAGCTGGTCTAATAATTAAATTGACATAAGACAGATTAACAGGAAGAAGACAAATTTCATATGTTTGGGATCCCCATTAAAATATGAGACTTCCCAGCAGTCAGGTAATTGAAGCTTTTATTCCACCCTGAGCTGAGGAGAAGGGGGTCTCCACAGGGTGGAAGACAATTCACTGGAAGCTGAGAAGAACAGATGTTTGGTAAACGAATGTTTCCATGCCATGCAGATAAGTCTTTTGGATATAAAATGGTGTAGTTAGTAATAGCTCTCTTACTGGTAAAGGCCTCTTATCTAAATTATTTCAGGCAGCAAAGGGGGAGGTAAAAAGCTCTTCCTGAGTCTGCTGAACTCTGACTGATTTTAGCTTGAAATAATCCGCATACCAAAGTGGCACATTCTGGAGCAGCATATTCTGCCCCCCTCAAAGCCACGCATCATGGTGGTCAAATCTCTTGTCTACCTTGTGCTGTAAGGGCAGAGACAATCCACACCTCTCTGCCACCACACTTCACACTTGTCCGAGCAACTCTAACCACCTGATCATTTCCAGATGTGGAGCCTCTGAAGAGACCTAATTGTCTCCTTGTGAAACTCCTCCTACCTGAAGTGTGATGTAAGATCATGGGGCACCCATCTTACCCCCACCCGACTCACCTGCATGGAAAAGAAGCATCTGTTTACTGATGAGAGAATCCACAGAAAATGTTCAAGACTTCCCCCCCATCTCGGAAAGAATGAACTCATGTCAGTCATGAAACTCTGAGCCTAGAAGCATAACTTCCACACCAAGCCAGCTAGTTTCCTTATTTCCTGAGCCATATGCTCACTTCTTAGCTGAAATATCCTGTGAGTGGTTGTCAAGAACTAAGGTTTTTCTAAACTTGTGTGTTTTTTCTTTTCTCTTAGCTCAAATTAGAAACATATGTTCACTACCTCTGCCTACAAATAGTTCAGCATGAACGTTTTCCTCATTTTATTCAGAGCAGATCAGTCAAACAGTTATCATTTCAAAGTCGACCTGCAAAGAAATGCGACATGCACAACTTATTTTATTAATTGTGTTTCTTCACAAAGTAGCAAATGAACTCAATTAACTGAAATATGGCCATGTATCTTAGTGCTTTAATTAGTGCTGCCTTCAGGTAGGAGATGCTGATGGCGTCATTAAGCTGCCGAATCCACATGAAGAGCCTTCGAGACCCAGAGTTCATGTTTGATGTAGGGACTGATAATGGGATCTGGGACTTTTCATCTCTAGAGTCCTGTGTTTAATGGGGCCATGGCTGCAGCCGAGAATAATTGTCATCCGA
>NW_021896502.1:0-613 GCF_006229205.1 Suricata suricatta
GGGAGACACAGAATTGGAAGCAGGCTCCAGGCTCTGGGCTGTCAGCACAGAGCCCGATGCGGGGCTTGAACCCAAGAACCCGGAGATCATGACCTGAGCCGAAGTCAGACGCCCAACCGACTGAGCCCCCCAGGTGCCCCACAAACACTCTTCCCATAAAAAATTTACAGCATTTATATAAATTATAAAACATACAAACACTAAAATTTTATGTAAATACTAAAATATAGTATAATAATATAAATAATACACAGTTAATAAAATATACACGTAATAACTAATATAGCAATTAGGCAACATAATATTAAATAGAATTTAGAAAGTGAAGGTAAGAGGGGCCTCCCCGCCAGCTCAGACGGTGGATCCTGTGACTCTTGGCCTTGGGGTTGTAGGTTCAAGCCCTGCTGGGTAGAGCAGCCACTGAAGTAAATAAAATCTTTTAAAGAAAAGGAAGTGGAGGTAAGAGTAAAGGGATGACGCCACGCTGCAGGAGCAGCGGTGTCTCCCGGGGAGTGTCACCGGTCAGTGAGTGTCACCGTCACGGCCACCGCAGGGCCTCGTCGAGGGTGAGGGTCTGGCTCTTGCGTCTGGGGCTTGGCCGCCGGTGTTCTGC
>NW_021896503.1:0-613 GCF_006229205.1 Suricata suricatta
CCCTTCCCCCTCTTCCCCCTTCCCCCTCTCTTTCACTCACACATGTGCATGTGCTCTCTCTTGCTCTAAATAAATAAAAATGAAAAGTGAAATGAAAAATGAAAGTAAAACCTGTTAAAATTTTTTTTAAAAAGACCACAGGTTAAGAGAAAAAAAAAGAGCAAATATGTTTACTAAGACCCCAAGTAGTTACTTAGGTGAAGACAAATTTTCTATTACTCAGGGACTTCTAGTTTATATGGTAAACTAAGCACATACATAATGAGCCTCATCATTCATGAATTCTTTATTTGTGGACTTGCCTACATGCTCCAATTTACTTATAACTTCCAAATAAGCAACTAAACAACGGTGGCGCCTTCGTGGTCAATAACAGACACGTCCACGCTCAGTACAGTGAAAACCTTGCCCGATAGGCGTATTCCCAGCGGGGGCGACCAGCATGACTCTGCTGTCATGTTTTGGCTCGCATGCTGTAAATGGCTCTCGTCCTTCTAACAGTCTGTTTAGTGCCATGTTCTTCGCAATTTTTTGTGCATTTTCAAATATACTTTTCATTTTTTAAGGTATTTAAATTCCAGTTCACATACAGTGTTATATTAGCTTCAGGTGT
>NW_021896504.1:0-613 GCF_006229205.1 Suricata suricatta
CCAAGTTATACAATAGTCTTTAACTTCATGAACGATGTGGCTATTTTTCTTTGTCTCCACAGAGATTTTAGTGTAAACCTGAAGAAGCTACAAGCTCTATAAGTCTGATGCCATTTTTAAATAAAAATTTACTAATATTTCATAAAAATATACAATAACGAAATCATTGTCTCTTCCCAGTTGATCACATACCTTCCATCTTTATTCTAGCTACAACGATAAGATGAAATTATATCACAGATAACACTAGATCTAGTAATAACTCTCTTCACTTTCTCTGATCTTTTTATTTCCTGTTTTTCCCCCCTTGGTTCCTATTCCAGTTTGGAATCTTAGCAGTGTCTTCTGTAAGAAGTCTGTTTAGTAAATTTTGTAAATAGAGTTTGCATATTTTTGTTGGATGGTATATCTGGTTAGTGAGTTGAACTAATAAACTTCCGCCTCCATTCTAGGTACGTGTGCGTGCGCGCTCACACGCACACACCCACGGCAACTCAAATGTTAGAAAAATGGCTTAGAGATTTATTTAACTAACTTGAAACCAAGACAGGGAAATAACTAACAAGGGTATAAGACAAAAAAATAAATTTAAATTCAGATAGATGAGATAGAG
>NW_021896505.1:0-613 GCF_006229205.1 Suricata suricatta
TTTTATGGGGTTACTTTGTGGCAACCTCCATCATAACGTGATCACACTCATCTGACTAATTTTATGGCTGCTCGTTCATGATTCAAAGGGTGAAGAATAAAATGTGTCAGTGCCAAGTTTTGCATCCCTCTTCTTCCTTCCCTCCCTATCTTTGGGGGGAAAGGTGGAATATTCTCAACTTTGGTGATTTTATCGTGAGAAAAGCTTTCATACCCTACTAGTGATACCAGAAGTGGTTCCAAACTTTCTGAAGGCATTTTGTGAATACATGTCTACAGCCTGTATTTCCGCTTCCAGAAACCTATCATCAGGTAACTAGAATATTATAAAATATTTACATGCAGTGACATTGGATTGTATGTAAATGGTTGGATTATGATTATATTTTTTATGGAACATGGTATAATCTTTCTTGGTTACTCTAAGTCATCACTTTGTGGAAATGTGTTCAGAAATTCCCATAGCTTCCTATAGTAGGCAGGATCATCTTACTTTTTTCAAAATCAGAAAAATTGGCATCTAAAAATCCAAACCTGTTTTTTGCCTTAAGATGGGAAACCCAAATTTGCTTTTGGAGATTATTCAGT
This sequence comes from Suricata suricatta, assembly GCF_006229205.1. Taxonomy (NCBI): domain Eukaryota; kingdom Metazoa; phylum Chordata; class Mammalia; order Carnivora; family Herpestidae; genus Suricata; species Suricata suricatta. Next base: position 588 of record NW_021896505.1, read on the forward strand.
TGTTGACTGCACTACCAATATGATTG
>NW_021896506.1:0-613 GCF_006229205.1 Suricata suricatta
TTTTTGTTAGTTTAGGGTTTTAGCATATGAATTCTGGAGACACAAACACTCAGATCATAGCTGTGTCCAAAGTAGAGAAGCAAGGAACATGTTTTTACATTGGACACCATGTGAGCTGGAATTGCCTTAGGAAAACCCCTCTGGATGTGGAAGAGGTGGCCTCATGTATGGATCAGAGCATTGTCCAGGACTTTCTCTCTGCACAGAATATGGATAATCTTACACTTGATGGAAATTCCACCGGGGAAGAATATGGGAGGATGGGGTTTTGTTTCCCCCAACACCTTTTGTTCTTGCCTCTATTCTGTCTGGGAAGCATTTCTTTCAGTATAATCAAACTTGACAATTATTCTTGGATTAGCATCCCATGTAAGCAAGATTTTAGACACTTGGAAGACTTACGCCTACTTAGATGCTATAGATCTGTTCTCAACCTTCTAGGAATTGGCTCATTTGACTTTAAGGGCTGGCAAGCTTAGAGCAGGCTGAAGGGATAGAAATTCAAGTAAGAGTTGATATTGCAAGTCTTGAATCCAAGTTCCACAGGGTAGCAGGCTGGAAACTCAGGCAGTGTCCTATGTAGCATTCTTTTATTATTATTATTATTATTATT
>NW_021896507.1:0-613 GCF_006229205.1 Suricata suricatta
AAAAAAAAAGAAATTGCAATTTTGGATATTTAGCAAAGTGAAAAGGAAACAGATTTGCACTAAAAATTGTACACTAATGTTCATAGTATTTTTTTTAAATACTCCAGTCTGAAATCAGCAATTAAAAAGGAGCAAATATTTGGTTGACACAGCAACTTGATGAATCTCCAGGAAGCATGTTTAATCAAAAAAGGCATTCCCAAAATGTTATTTACAATATGACTCTACTTACGTACACTTTGGAAAGGATAAAATTTCAGAAATGGTGAACAAATTAATGCTTGCCAGTGGTTAAATATGGGGTAGATGGTGAAGTGGGAGGGTGGGCTTGGTTATAAGAAAGTAATATAAGAGAGGCTTGTGGTGATGGAAGTATTCTGTAATTTTTCTGCAGTGTTTGCGCAAATTTACATATTTGTAAAAATATATGATAGAGCTAAACATAACACACAATGGTAGATTGTACCGATGTCAATATCATGGTTGTGACATTATGCTATAACTTTGCAAGGTGTTACCATTTGGGTGTTGGTAGTCTTTGTAAAGGGTCCCTGGGTCTCTGAGAAGTATTTTTTAGAATGAATTTGGATCTACTTTCATTTCAAAAACTTTC
>NW_021896508.1:0-613 GCF_006229205.1 Suricata suricatta
ACAGCCCCAGGGAGGCCAATGGTTGGCTGTTTCCACCTTGGCATGACTCTCGGTGTCCAAGGAGCCTGCACACCAGGGGCAGGTGAGGCAGCCCAGGGGACACCCAACGTGGACCTGTCCCACATAGCCACCTGCTGAGAAAGGTGAGGTCCTTTGGGCTCTTCTGAGCAGGTTGCCTCCGCTCTGCCCCGTGAGGCCCTGGCGGAAATGCCGCAGTTGGGGTCCTTTGCTCGTGGCTGAGTGTGCAGGCCCAGGAGCTCGGTGCCTCAGGTTGCTCACTGCCCTTGGGGTTTTAGGCGTTGAGGTCACTGAGGCCACGACGCCTCAGTTCCTTGGCCCCAGAGGTCCGCCAGCCCCGGGGAGGGGGGCATCTGCACGGGCTCCCCGCCCCTCCCTGCAGGCCAGTCAGGACCCCAGGGGGGGCCCACACGCATTCCTGGCCGGTCCTGAGTCCAGGCTGTTCTGTGGGGCACGTGGCCGGGTGTGTGTGTGTGTGTGTGTGTGTGTGTATGTGTGCGTGCGTGAGAGAGGACACCTGATCCCTGGCCCAGACACGAGGTGCCTTGTCGCGTTCCAGGCGCGGGGTTCCCGCTCGGGGTGGCCCCCTCACCCC
>NW_021896509.1:0-612 GCF_006229205.1 Suricata suricatta
AGCCTGCATGGGATTCTCTGTCTCCCTCTCTCTCTCCCCCTCCCCCACTCACACTATCTCTGTTTCTCTCAAAATAAAGTTTATATATATATATACATATATATATATACTTCATTTATACATATATATGTATAAGCTTTATATATATAAAAAGTTTATATATAACTTTATACATGTTGTGTGTGTGTGTGTATATATATATATACACACACACACACACATATGTATTACATGAGGAGGTGATTAGGAAAAAAAATCTAAACAACCCCTTGGTAAGTAATAATGAAAAAAAATGTTTAGAAACACTGGCTTACATCTTTGAATCAATAGCTAAAAACTATAGGAACTTTTAGAAAATTATAAAAATTTAAACCTAAGAACAATGTTTAAAAGATGTGCAAATATAGGGCTAATATTCATAGCAATGCTATTTATAAATAATGAGTAATTAGAAGATTCATAAATATCCATAATGAAGGATGGTTAAATAAGTTGTGATGTGTTCCTAAAAATCAAATGACATGTACTTACAGTATGTGAAAGAAAGATGTATGGTATGGATTATGTTCACAATTCTAGAATCAAAAATAATTGCATTCTGTTTTCACTTTG
>NW_021896510.1:0-612 GCF_006229205.1 Suricata suricatta
CATAGGTGTCCTGTCTCTGCCCCTCTCTGGTTAATTGACCTGGACATGTTACATTGTTCCCTGCGTCTCAGGATCCTCATCGGTCTTAGCTACCATGTGGTGACACGGACCTGGTTGGCCAGTCTGGAACTAGTACTCCATGTGTCATGTTGCACCTGGGCCTGGCCATCTACCTGGGCTGCATATCTCTTCCTTTCCACCCCACCTGAGGCTGGAGAAGTGGCATCCTTTGTTTGCCTTTCATGCCTGACTCCTGCTCAACCCACAACCTGCTGTGTCCCTCTGGCAAGTCACAGTATAGAAGTTTCCCTGCTCCACACGGTCTGAAGTCCTTCTCATTTATTTCTCACTTTCACTCTTCTTGGTTCTCACACCTTGACTTCAGTTAGCACACACCCACGCACACATGCACACACACACGTGTGAGCTCCCGTGTAGTTCTAACTCAGCTCTCCCCGAATGTGGCAATGCCTTCTCCACACACAGCCTCACCACTCCACTCCCCAGCTTGACGGGGTCCAGTCCCCACTTGTCCCCCTCCCTACAACCAAGTCTCCGTGCCTCAGTCATCCAGCTTTCTCTGACAGAGAAGGAGCCAGGAGGGCAGGATAA
>NW_021896511.1:0-612 GCF_006229205.1 Suricata suricatta
CCAGGAATTGTATTAATTTCTACCTTGCACAGGGGGTGGTGTGGGTGTGCTGGGGGAGAGCCTGAGGTGGTGGGATCCTGGGCTCTAACCCAAGCTGTCTGACCCGAGCCCTCTCTTCAGTTCTTTGATTTCAGGGAGAAGGGGCTTTTATTCTGGGTTGTGCTCTCATTCTGCCAGTGAAAACTTGGTGAGGCTGAACACAGTGTGGCAATGTCCTTCTCCAGCTTGGACCTGAGGAGCAGCAGGATGGGCCACCCTTGTCCACACCCTTTCAGGGTCCTCTTCTCCATGCCCTTCTAGGCCAGATCCTCCACTCCTAGGGGAGAAGGTTGCGGCTCTGTGCTCCCTGCTGGATGGCTGCCCCCAGGGCTTCTGTGGACCAGAGTTGCAGGTGTGGGGCTCACCCATATCCTTCTGCTCTGAGCTGCGCCTCCAGGGTCCTAGTACCCTGGGAACTGTAAGTGCACAGGCCTGCTCCCTCCCCCCGCACTCACACTAAGGCCCTGTAGGGCCCAGCACAGTTCAACAGGAAACCTTCAGATCCAGAAGACACAACTAGCAATTTCAGAGAGGCTTCTGGAAGTTGCCTCTGTATGTGCATGCACCTGTGCA
>NW_021896512.1:0-1374 GCF_006229205.1 Suricata suricatta
TATATACCACATCTTCTTGATCCACTCATCAGGTGATGGGCTTTTAGGCTTTTTCCATGTTTTGGCTATTGTTGACATTGCTGCTATGAACATTGGGGTACATGTGCTCCTATGCATCAGCACTTCCGTCTCCCTTGGGTAAATCCCTAGCAGTGCTATTGCTGGGTCATAAGAGAGTTCTATGGATAGTTTTTTGAGGAACCTCCACACTGTTTTCCAGAGCAGCTGCACCAGTTTACATTCCCAACAACAGTGTAGGAGGGTGCCCGTCTCTCCACACCCTTGCCAGCATCCATAGTCTCTTGATTTGTTTATTTTAGCCACTCTGACTGGTGTGAGGTGGTATTTCACTGTGGTTTTGAATTGTGTTTCCCTGATGATGAGTGATGATAAGCATCGTTTCATGTGCCTGTAGGCCATCTGGATGTCCTCTTTGGAGAAGTGTCTGTTCATGTCTTCTGCCCATTTCTTCACTGGGTTATTTGTTTTGTGGGTGTGAAGTTTGGTGAGTTCCTTGTAGATTTTAGATACTAGACCGTTATCTGAAATGTCATTTGCAACTATCTTTTCCCATTCTGTCGGTTGCCTATTAGTTCTCTTGATTCTTTCCTTTGCAGTGCAGAAGCTTTTTATCTTGATGAAGTCCCAAGAGTTCAGTTTTGCTTTCATTTCCCTTGCCTTTGGGGATGTGTCATGCAGGAAATTGCTGCGGTGGAGGTCTAGGAGGTTTCTTCCTACTTTCTCCTCGAGGGTTTTGATGGTTTCCTGTCTCACATTCAGGTCCTTCAGCCATTTTGAGTTAATTTTTGTGTATGGTGTAAGAAAGTGGTCTAGTTTCATTCTTCTGCATGTTGCTGTCCAGTTCTCCCAGCACCACCTGCTAAAGAGGCAGTCTTTTTTTCCACCGCGTACTCTCTCCTACTTTGTCAAAAATGAATTGGACGTACATTTGTGAGCCCAGTTCTGGGTTCTCTATTCTATTCCATTGGTCTATGTGTCCGTTTTTGTGCCAATACCATACTGTCTTGATGATGACAGCTTTATAGTAGAGGCTAAAGTCTGGAATTGTGATGCCTCCTGTTTTGGTTTTCTTCTTCAATATAACTTTGGCTATTCGGGGTCTTTTGTGGTTCCATATGAATTTGAGGATAGTTTGTTCTAGCTTTGAGAAGAATGTTGGTGCAATTTTGATGGGGATTGCATTAAATGTGTAGATTGCTTTGAGTAGTAATGACATTTTCACAATGTTTATTCTTCCGATCCATGAATAGGGAATGTTTTTCCATTTCTTGGTGTCTTCTTCTATCTCTTTCATAAGTTTTCTATAGTTTTCATCATATAGGTCTTTTATATCCTTGGTTAGGTTTATTCCTA
>NW_021896513.1:0-612 GCF_006229205.1 Suricata suricatta
TTTTTTTGTTTTTTTCTTTTCCTTCTGAATTTCTGCTGTTTGGGAGTGCAGCAAAGCCCCAAAGTCCTTCAGGAATAAACCACGATTTTGGTGAGGCCGTCTTCACTTCTCGACTACTTTTCTCCCGCCCTGCCCGGCACACTGGGCCTAGACTCCGGGATGTCATGTTTTCAAAGACATTGAGGGACAGTGGCTAGCGACCTCACGGAAAGTCAGGACACGGCCTTCGCCTGGCCCTGTGCCCCACGGTCAGTGACACGTCACAGCAGTGGCCGTGACGGAGGGTGACCCATTGTCCCTCCAGCCCACTCCAGGAGCTCAGGACCCTTGAGACCTCGTCGCCCTGGAAAAGCCTCCACCTCTCACACATGGCGTCTCTACCCCCATAGGCTTCTCGGCCTTCATGCCTCAACCAGCAAGACAAGTCCTCGGGCCAGACCCCTCCCCCTCAAGCATTTAACTTTTCTCACCAGATTTCTCAAAAATTATGAAAACGCACACCATTCTTCTTGAATCCACTAACAAACACCCAGTACCTCCAGGTCAGACGTTAGCAGGCCTCTGACATGAATCCGTGTCTCTTTCAGGGTCTGGTGCCTCTGCCCTGCTATG
>NW_021896514.1:0-612 GCF_006229205.1 Suricata suricatta
AAATGAAAGAAAAGTTACAACTGATACCACAGAAATACAAAGAACCGTTGGAGATTACTATGAGCAAGTATAGGCCAACAAATTGGACAACCTAGAAGAAACAGATACATTCTTAGAAATTTACAATCTAAGACTGAATGATAAAGAAGGAGAAGACATGAATAGGCCAATTATTAGTAAGGAAATTGAATCAGTAATCAAAAATTTCCCAATACACAGGTGCCTGGGTGGCTCAGTTGGTTAAGCATCTGACTCTTGATTTTGGCTCAGGTCATGATTGGCAGTTCATGAATATGAGCCCCCCCATCGGGCTCTGTGCTGACAGTGCAGAGCCTGCTTAGGATTCATTCTCTCTCTTCCCCACCCCCCACCACTGCTCTCCCCTGCTTGCTTGCTCGTTCTCGCTCTCTCTCTCTCTCTCTCTCTCAAAATAAGTAAACTTTTTATTTAAAAAAATATCCCAACACAGAAAAGCCCATGATCAAATGGTTTCACTGGTAAATTTTACCAAACATTTAAACAAGTATTTTAGCTAATCCTCCTCAAACTTTCCCAAAAACTTAAAAAAGGGGAGGCGGAAGCTTCCAAACTCATTTTGCAAGGTAAGCATTA
>NW_021896515.1:0-612 GCF_006229205.1 Suricata suricatta
TAGAAAACACTCAAGACTTAGTAGGCTTTTATACTTTACTGATATTTATCAATGGGTGCTTATCACAGTGCTTTATACATAGCAAGTATTCGACAAATACCTTTGATGATGAAACATATCCTTGTTGTTGACACAAAGCAGATCTATTTTTACACAAAATAACTCTCATTGGATTGAAGAGTGAATTTGCATGAGGATGGTGAGAAATGAGTGGCTGAAAGATCAAATAGGAGGCTAGAAAAGAAGAAATTGAGTTTGAGAACTTTTTTCCTACCCATAAGCATTTTAAAAGATAGATTTTATGTTGGTATCAAAAGTTTAAATGTGTTTTTCTGAAAAAGGGGCAGTTGTGCATTGCAGCATTAAATCATATTGAAACTCATCTGTGAGCAATAACATTTACAAAGATCTAAAACTATATCAGCTGGAGAATAGTGTGATGCAATTTCATAGAGTTTTTATATTCTTTTTCATTGAAGGAGATTCTGAAAAGCATCTTTGAGCATTGGATCAATGTTGTGAATTTGCCAACATATTTTTCTGTGACAGCAAAGATATTCAAAAGATAACTAGAAATTGGATCTGAAATAATAGTCCAGACCTGGGATTGCA
>NW_021896516.1:0-612 GCF_006229205.1 Suricata suricatta
ACACTTAACCGACTGAGCCACCTAGGCGCCCCACTTGTCTCTTTTTAAAGAAAAATGAGAAAAAGGGAAAATAAAACATGGAAGGAGAAAACAGGCCCAAGTCTCCCAGGACCCTACTGCCAGGTGGGTAAGACCCCTCTCCCCTACTCTAGGGCCATGTTCTTAATATTTGGGAATTTCAAGCAGGACCTACCTCAAACGGCTCTTCCCAGAAATAGCCATGAAATAAGGAACCAACAGGAAACAATTCCAACATGTCGGCACATCTGGGTTCACACCCAAGACCTGTTCCTCATTAACTGTATAAAAGATCCTTGAACTCTTTGTTTCACATCCCACAGCTCTAACACAGGGCTACTGCGGCGCCTGGGTGACTCAGTCTAACCGGCTCGACTCGGGTCAGATCTCACGTGCGTGGGTTCGAGCCCCGCGTTGGGCTCTGTGCTGACAGCTAGCTCAGAGCCTGGAGCCTGCTTCCGGTTCTGTGTCTCCTCTCTGTCCCTCCCCCTCTCATCCTCTGTCTCCCTCTGTATCAAAAATAAAATATTAAAAAGAAAAAAGAATAAATCAGGGCTACTAACACCTTCTTTATAAAGTTGCTGGGGGAGGATC
>NW_021896517.1:0-612 GCF_006229205.1 Suricata suricatta
GAGAGAGAGAGAGAGAGAGAGAGAGAGAGAGAGAGAGAGAGAGGGTGTAGCCTGGGGAGGGGGTTGGCAGTGGGCATCTTGAGCCCGTGCCCATGTGTAAATAATCTATATATTTATATATATATATTTATATATAATTCTCTCTGTAATATATGTCATAGAATCTCTCTTGGGCCTGGGGTGGGAATGTCACATTAAGAAAACATGCTAAGACTGGCCATAAAAATGGATAATTTCCCAGACCTGGAAGACACAGTATGGGACTTAGAAGTGGGGGCAAAGAGAGGGGCATACACTCATTCACCAAGAGTCCCTCCCTCCTCAGCTGAGGGGCAAGAAGGAAGGTGTGGGGGCAGTGGAAGGGGAGGAATGGGAGGTTTGGATTTTTCTTTAATAAAGTGATTTGAAAATGAAAGTGCACCCCTCCCCCCTCCCCCACCAAAGGAAAATCATTTAGCAAGAGCAGTTTCATTCACGAGAATATAAAAACAGCCCTGTTCTGGGACTGTCGTAAAACGTGCTGCACAGCCTTTAACCCCAAAGGAAAAGCGACCCCCCCCCCCCCCCCCCCCCCCCCCCCCCCCCCCCCCCCCCCCCCCCCCCCCCCCCCCC
>NW_021896518.1:0-612 GCF_006229205.1 Suricata suricatta
TATTATTACTTTTTTTACGTAAATTTTTAAAAATTTTTGCTCCTTATTTTCCTTTCTCCTTCCCCCTCCCCTTTTTTTCTCCTTTCTTCTTTATATAGGAGAATATATCTCATCCCTACCTCTCCCCTCAACTGGTCATACACTTTTAGACTGTCCACTGTCCTTTGTTGTCTCTGACGCCCTTTAATTTTTTTTTAATCTTTTCTTTCTTCTTTTTCTTTTTCTTTTCGTCTTCTCCTCTTTTCGTCTCTTTCCTCTCCATTCTCTTTATTTTCTTTCCCGCTGTTAATGTGTTTGTTTGTTTGATTCGTCTGTGCGTTTGTGTGTTACTGTTCCCTCTGTGTGTGTCTGTCTGTTTTCCTTCTTAGGGCTACACCAAGACACAAGCCAAAGTGTGCAAGACAGTGAGTCCCAAATACTGCTGAGTAGGGAAATAAAATATTCCAAGGCACAACAAGAGAAACTGAGAGACACCATTAAAAGAATATTCCCTGAAACGACAGGCCCTGGACAGTCAATAAGCCTCCTTTAACAGAGAAATATTAACAGGTGCACAGTGCACAACAGCTTTCTAAAGGTGACAAGAGACAGAAAACTAGCAAAAATGACAAA
>NW_021896519.1:0-612 GCF_006229205.1 Suricata suricatta
ACACTTAACCGACTGAGCCACCTAGGCGCCCCACTTGTCTCTTTTTAAAGAAAAATGAGAAAAAGGGAAAATAAAACATGGAAGGAGAAAACAGGCCCAAGTCTCCCAGGACCCTACTGCCAGGTGGGTAAGACCCCTCTCCCCTACTCTAGGGCCATGTTCTTAATATTTGGGAATTTCAAGCAGGACCTACCTCAAATGGCTCTTCCCAGAAATAGCCATGAAATAAGGAACCAACAGGAAACAATTCCAACATGTCCGCACATCTGGGTTCACACCCAAGACCTGTTCCTCATTAACTGTATAAAAGATCCTTGAACTCTTTGTTTCACGTCCCACAGCTCTAACACAGGGCTACTGCGGCGCCTGGGTGACTCAGTCTAACCGGCTCGACTCGGGTCAGATCTCACGTTCGTGGGTTCGAGCCCCGCGTTGGGCTCTGTGCTGACAGCTAGCTCAGAGCCTGGAGCCTGCTTCCGGTTCTGTGTCTCCTCTCTGTCCCTCCCCCTCTCATCCTCTGTCTCCCTCTGTATCAAAAATAAAATATTAAAAAGAAAAAAGAATAAATCAGGGCTACTAACACCTTCTTTATAAAGTTGCTGGGGGAGGATC
>NW_021896520.1:0-612 GCF_006229205.1 Suricata suricatta
AAGAAATTAGGAAAACATTCTCATTTATAATGCCACCAAATATAATAAAATGTCTAAGAATAAACTTAACCAAAGAGGTTGACACATCATGTAGTCCATGAGTTTCAGAGGCTGCATCACTGAAAGATAACTATATCAACATCTCACACAATAGTCTTGAAATGGAGTGAGGATAGATACATACAATATAAGAAAAAAATTGTATAATGTGAAAAAGGCTAAGGCTACATATAAACTGTCCTCTATTTCACAGAGAAGAATTTGTAGTTGATGGGGAAATTTTAGAAGATTACTTCTTTTTTCACTTTTATATTTATTTTTTAATTTAGTTTATTGTCAAGTTGGTTTCCATATAAAAATGCTCATCCCATCAAGTGCCATCTTCCATGTCCATTACCCATTTCCCCCCTCCCCCATCCTCCATTAACCCTCAGTATGTTCTGAGTATTTGGGTCTCTTATGGTTTGCCTCCCTCCATCTTCTTAACTATTTTTATATTGGTTAAGATTTCCAGTTTATTAATAAAAAAAGATTTAAAAAATACAAAAAGAGAGACCCAGAGCTATGCAACACAGATACCTGTTACCTTGTGTTGTTGTTTTTAGGTCTCTT
>NW_021896521.1:0-612 GCF_006229205.1 Suricata suricatta
CTCTCTCTTCGATGAGCATCAGAGCGTCTAGAGCCTTCTCCTGCATGGCCATGGGCAGACCCACGTTGGTTTCCTGAACCAGACCCCAACTGTCTGTCCGAATCTTCTGAGTGTCCCTCGCTATCGCTGTCCTGACTAACACTGGACCCTCGGTTTCTCACTGGCCTGAAATCAGATGAGGATTGTCCACGCTCAGACTGTGAGTGTCTGGAGCCCTGTGCCTGAGGGGATGCTTGGTGGTGATGAGCTCCTCGCTCAGAGTGTCGGCCATCGGCTGCCTGACTCTCATGGGATCCTGCATGTCTAGAGCTGTCCCGTGCCAGCTCATGGCGGGATCCTTGTCCCCCCCTGGTGCTGGATTGAGACTGCCCATGGGCAGAATCGAAGTGTTCTTGGGAGGATATCTGGTAGAAATAAGACCCAGAGTGCTCAGAACTGCCACGCACATTGTCCTGTTGTCTCCTTTGACTGGACCTGGACCGTTCCTGGACTGACACTGACTGAGCATCTGAGACTTCTGATTGTCCTTCACTGTCACTGGCCTCACTGGTACCAGATCCCTGGTGTCTGCTGTGACCAGATCCAGTAGAGCTTTGTCCACGTCCAGCACCC
>NW_021896522.1:0-612 GCF_006229205.1 Suricata suricatta
AGAGCATCCACACTCACCTTGGGGCTCTGAGGACTAGCGGGCGGCGGGGAAGAGACACCGTTGACGGTTCTGGATTCTGTAGGGGATGGCTCTACAGTGTGAAAAATGCAGACCCCAGGTACCTCTCAGAACTCTGAGACCCTCCCCCAGACCCAGGAATCCTGTTCCCCAGCCCCTCCTCCCTCAGACCCAGGAGTCCAGCCCCCAGCCCCTCCTCCCTCAGACCCAGGAGTCCTGGCCCCCAGCCCCTCCTCCATAGACCCAGAAACCCAGACCCTGCCCCGCACCTGCCGGGCCTTCTTCTCCTTCTTCCTCGTCCTGTATGGGGGGCCCCCCCGCCCCCCCAGGCCGGCGCTCCTTGGACAGGTCTTGGAGAGAAATCTTCTCGCGGCTGCTCAGACGACACACAGAGCTCCTGGTGGGGAGAGGAGGGTGTTGGGGTCCAGGCCCTGGGGGCCTCCAGCTGCGCCCCTGCCCCCACCCCCGCCTGCCCACTACCTTCGGTGTTTGCTGCTGGGAGGCACCTGGGGATCCTGGCTCCTGCTCTGAGAAGCTTCCTTTTGGTTCCGCAGCTGCAAAGGGACAAACGAGGGGACAGAGGAGGCTGCTGGG
>NW_021896523.1:0-1374 GCF_006229205.1 Suricata suricatta
AAATTGATTTGGGGTGCCTGGGTGGCTCAGTCGGTTGAGCGTTCGACTTTGGCTCAGGTCATGATCTTGGGGTCCTGGGGTCGGGCTCTGTGCTGACAGCTCAGAACCCGGAGCCTAATTCAGATTCTGTGCCTTCTGCCCTCTCTGTTCCTCCCCCATTAATGCTCTGTCTCTCTCTGTCATTCAAAAATAAATAAAAGTTAAAAAAAATTAAAAATTAAAAAATCAATAAATAGATTTTAGTAGTTTTGAATTGTTTAATTTTTCTGCTTCTCTACCAGTCATGTTCCTAAGACCGACAAGAGAGTTGCCTCTTGGCAGGAATTGAGAATTCCAGGGAGTCGAGGGCCTTTGCAAAAAGAATAAAAATGAAAGAAAAGAAATTTTTTTGTTTAGATTTATTTATTTTTGAGAGCCAGAGTACAAGTGGCTGAGGGGCAGAGAAGGAAGGTGACACAGAATCTGAACCAGGTTCCAGGCTCTGAGCAAGCATTTGGCACAGGGCTCCATGTGGATCTCAAACCCAGAAGCATGAGAACATGACCTGAGCCAAAGTCAAACACTTAACTGACTGAGCCACCCGGGTGCCCTGAGAGAAAGACATTTTAAAAATCTTCCTCAAAATGTGTAACTGCAATCCTCATTTATCTCCTATTAACTGTCTGTTCCCTAGCTAGAATATTCTCACCATAATTTCACAAAACCAATGATTTTCCAAAGCTACTAAAAGCACACCACACCTTTTATCAATCAAATTCTTTTCAACCTATATTTGGCTGTCGTATTTCTGATATTTCCAATGACTCATCCCTAACTACTGTGGGTGTCTTACTGATTTCCTTATTGTCTGAACTTCCATAGCATTTATATTGTGGCGCATGGTTTGGCTTATAGCAATTTAGTTTCATCTTCATCTAAAATGTTAGCCTTTCTATTCCATATTCTTACATTTTCCAAACAGAATAGCAAAGGTAAAATATTTCTTCAGTAAATACATGTTTAAATGTTCTTATCACAGGAAAAAAGTAAAAAAAAAATGTATATTTTACAGTCATTCCATGTCATCCAGAATCATTGAGAAATTGAATTTTAGAACACCACTAATCAAAATGTTGTCTGTGAATAGATGCCAACCGGCATTACCCTTTGCTACCAGGCTGACCCTTTAGAATCTTTTAGCGCATTAATAGCCATAATAACCATGTGCTCATAGGATCAGTTGACTTATCTCCTTAAGCAGAATTGAGACCTGTCTGAGTATATCAAACTCGCTTAGAGGATTTCTTGGGATGAAAAAGAGTTCTGGTTAAAAAAAAATAGATTGAGTAAAATCCAGTGATTCTTTCCCCCACCCACAAATAGTTTAAAAAGCAC
>NW_021896524.1:0-612 GCF_006229205.1 Suricata suricatta
AAAACCAAGTTGGAAGATGATGAGGGTGTCACACACAATTCCTCTCTCTGTGAAAAGGGCATCAATTTAAAAGAAAAACATACGAGAAATTCTAGGAACGCACATGTTCATGCACATACACTTGTATACATCAGGCTGGGCTCCATGTCACTGTCTCACAAGATCTTCCCAGACATGTTCCACTTGTTCAAAGACATACCATCCTCAGAGTCCCTGTCTTCTAAAACTTCATGCTCAGAGCCCTGGAAGTAATCACTCACTGCAGATTATTTTATCAAAGCAGTCACAAACTCTCTCAGAGCCAAGGATCTGCATGTGCGTTTTCTTTCCCATGTTTAGAATTTGTTTTGAATTATTTTCCTTTTTGTTTTAAATTTTTTTGCATAGTGACCAAACAACTGGTGTGAAGTAAGTGCTGATGTTTTAAAAGGTGTTATTATGAGGGCCCCTGTGTGGCTGAGTCAGTTAAGCGTCCGACTCTTGGTGTTGGCTCTGGTCATGATCTGATGGTTTGTGAGTTCAAGCCTAGAGTTGGGCTCTGCTCTGACAGCACAAAGCCTGCTTGGGAGTCTCTCTCTCTCTCCCCCTCCCCTGCTTATGCTTTCTTTCATT
>NW_021896525.1:0-612 GCF_006229205.1 Suricata suricatta
TTAGGGACAGTTCTTAAGTAGCATTTCTCTCATATTAACTAACTTACATATCAGGGCACCTGGGTGGCTCAGTCAGTTAAGCATCTGACTTCAGCTCAGGTCATGATCTCATGGTTCATGGGTTCGAGTCCCATGTCGGGTTCTGTGCTGACAGCTAGCTCAGAGCCTGGAGCCTGTTTTCAGATCCTGTGTCTCCTTCTCTCTCTCTGACCCTCCCCTGCTCATGCTGTATCTCTCAAAAATAAATAAAAACATTTTTAGAAACTAATTTACCTATCACAGTTTTGCTATTGTACTTGGAAAGTTACTATGGGCACATTCATCTGATCATACCATGGAATTTATTTAAGAGCTAGGACATGAGTACTTGCCATATGGTTGGACTGTGCTAGGCATGGAGTTACAGTGTACAAAAATGGGCGTGATCCTGAGTCGAGGCCAGTATTTAAGATCACTGGCTTAAGCTAGAAAACAGACTCTCCAAATGTCCTTGCAGCTAAATATTACTGATGATTTTAAACACCAATTAAAAAACAAGAAAACAAATACAAAAAGCATTACATAGTCTCCCCTTCTCTCTGGATGGAATATAATGTAATAGCAAATTCCTTT
>NW_021896526.1:0-612 GCF_006229205.1 Suricata suricatta
CAAACTTCCTATTATGCCTGGCCCACTACTTCCTAGCTGGTCCCAATTACTAAGCTGGTCTGAGCTTCATTTCTTCACATGTAAAATGAGGCAACTTTAGAGCGGTTGTGGAGATTATGAGTTAATCCATATAAAGCACTTAGAAAATGCCTGGCATACAGTAAGCACGATTTTAAGCTTTCAGCTAAAATAAAAGTTAGTACTGGAGAGTCTAAGTAATGAGTGTGAGGTTATAAGGCTAATAAGAGCTAGAGCCAAAATCCAAACCGAGGCAGTCCAATCTTGGATCCTGGACAGCAAGGTCTGAGCCTTCCACACAGGCACATTTATGAAACGGAACAAGACTTCGTCGTGGAGAAAGTTCTCGGCACAACCACATGGTCCCCTGTGGCTTTGATTCACCAGTGTTAATGTGGTCGACCTGCGCACTTTAGAAATGGATCACTGAAGCAGGGGGAGCACTTTGTACTGGTTGCTGAAGGAAGGATGAGACTTCGATTGAAGGAATTTGTTATAAGAATGTTTGAGAGCACTGTTGGAAAAGTATGGCTATAGGTACAAGGGCACAAATGGTACTCCATCTACAGAAAGGAGGAATCTGCCATTCAAAGG
>NW_021896527.1:0-612 GCF_006229205.1 Suricata suricatta
TCAGAAGCAGGCTCCAGGCTCTGAGCTGTCAGCACAAAGCCTGGGGTGGGTCTCAAACCTAAGAGCTGTAAGATCATGATCTGAGCTAAAGTCAGCCACTTAACCAACTGAGCCACCCAGATGCCCCTTAAGAATTTACAGAATCTTCTTAAAACGACTCTTGGTGGGGGCGTCTGGTGGTTCAGTTGGTTAAGTATCTGACTTTGGCTCAGGTCATGATCTCACGGTTTGTGGGTTCAAGCCCAGTGTCAGGTTCCACACTGACAGTAGAGCCTGCTTGAGATTCTCCTGCTCTCTCTGCCTCTCCCTTGCTTGCCCTCTTTCTGTCTCTCTGAACATAAATAAATAAATAAAGCAAAACAAAAAAAAAAGGAACAGTATAAGGACAGGGATACTAAGAAATACTTTTTCCAATTGGACCAAGTTGTCATGGAACCATTTGGCATAGTACATACAGTATTAGTACATACTTGTGTCAACCATAGTTAACGTCTAAATGAAGGCAAGAACGAAATCAGGTCATGATGTAACCTGTACCTTGTACAATCAGAACATACCAACCCTCTCCCCTGAACAGAATACATGAATTCCAGGTCACTATATCTATTTTTG
>NW_021896528.1:0-612 GCF_006229205.1 Suricata suricatta
GCCTGTAATATAGGAGTGAACAAAAAGTGACCAGTCACGACTGTCAGTGAACTTACAGGATAAAAGAGAGATACAGCTATTAATCAAACAATCACATAAATGAATGTAAAATTAAAACTCGGATAAATAGTAGAACTCAGGATTTCATGATGTGGTGGAAGATTTAAATCATACAGGGAAGTTAAGAAACATTGTCTGGAAGATGGACAACCAAGTTTAAAGTTGAAGGAAGGGTGGGGGAGAGCTGATTTAGTTTCAGGGGAAGACAGGTCTGTGTGACATTTCAGATATTTCTGATTATGACCATCAGTAAGGAATGCATTTTACCTAATGACCCAGTATCCGTAGGTACAAACACACAGGTGTATGTACATGTACACACACACACACACACACCACACACCACACACACACACACACACACACACACACACAGAAAGAGGGAACAAAAGCTTTGGGAATCAAATTTACTCTGTCTGCAGGTACTCTGTCATGCTGTTCATCTATATTATCGTGTGATGTCGCAGACAGCCCATTGGATTGATTTCATGATTGGCTTAGGATCAGTTTGTAAAACATCGACTTATTTACAATGTTTACTGAATGCACACC
>NW_021896529.1:0-612 GCF_006229205.1 Suricata suricatta
CAAACAGTTATTTAAACTAATTGATCCAATTCCCTCTCTCAAAAGTGTTGTAGGTAATTCCAATTTATTGAAATCCTTGGTAATATTTACCATTGTCTATTTGTTTCCTTGTAGCCATTATGGTAACTACATAGTAACGTCTCAGTACGGTTTCACTTTCATGAAATAAATGACTGAATACCCTTTTTGAAATATGTGTTCAAGTATATTGTTTACTTATTCATTGTTATGCTCTTATAAATTTATAGAAGTTGTTTAGTATTTGATTAATTTATTTATTAATTTCTTAATATTAATTTTCTCTTAGTTTTTGTTTGTCCCTCTGGTTAACACTTCGTGGACTCTTCTAAAAGAATTATAGCTACTCTAAAGTTATAAGAATAATTTCTATGTTTACATTTAGAAACAACTTCTTATCATTTAAATTTTGACATTCAATCAGAAATTGTTTCTTATATATCAAGAAAGCATATTAGTTTTTACAGATGAATATATAATTATTTATTGAAAATAAACCCCCCAAAAATTGAATAATAATTGAAAAATAAGCAATTTCTCTCTATACTAAGGTTTCATGTTTGTCATAACTCAGGAGTTGGTCATTAATAAAGA
>NW_021896530.1:0-612 GCF_006229205.1 Suricata suricatta
AACTACAATAATAGTGATGGTAAAAAGCAACCCATCAGTGTTTGCAGGGGTTTTGAGCAAGGACTGTGTTGAGTAGGTGGAGCCTGAGGGAAAGTTGTGGGTGGTAACACGATATTGCAGGCTGCTCTGTGATGAATTCAAGATGCGGAGCACTTGCCACTAGTCATAGAACAAAACTTTAGAGCACAACGAGTGAATTTTAATGAATGCAAACAAAAAATCACTTAGGGAGGGGTAGATTAAAGACTGTAGCAAATAACTTTAGATTTATTACAATACATGAAACAACTTTGTGTTCGTGGGGGAAATGGGTGTGAACTTGGTAGCTTTGGTAAATCATTGTGTTTGTAAGAGCAAAGGCAAAAGTGGCTACTTGTAAATACCGCACTCTCTGATAGAGCTGAAGTTCTTTCCCATGAGGATGGGGATGGACAGCTGGGGGAACAACACAAACACATAGTGGGATTGAAGGGTGAAAGACATGGATGGGGGCGGGAGCTAGGTTTCCGCTGTTGGAGCGGGTTGTGTGCTGGTGAGACGGGAGGAGGACAGAGTGACTCACGCGGCAATGTCAGATGTCAGTATGACCTCTTGTTTAGCTTAGTGGAGATA
>NW_021896531.1:0-612 GCF_006229205.1 Suricata suricatta
GTGGGCCCTCCCCGCCCCCAGGAGGACCTGCTTCACCCCCACTCTGAGGACACCAGTGCCCAGGCCTCAGCTAGAATGCCTCTCAATTTGCAAATTTAAGGGAAACATTTTAGAATCTTTGGTGGCCATTTAAGGCAGCACATTAAGTCGGGGAGTCAGGAACATGCCAGTGGGCGGGCGTGGAAGTCTTCTTAAAAAACAAAACCCAGGGGCGTCTGGGTGGGGCAGTTGGTGCAGCATCAGGTCATGATCTCACGGTTCATGGGTTCAAGCCCCGCGTCAGGCTCCGTGCTGACAGCTCAGAGCCTGGAACCTGCTTCTGATGCTGTGTCTCCCTCTTTCTCTGCCCCTCCCCTGCTTACACTGTCTCTCTCTCTCAAAATAAAATAGACATTAAAAAATTTAAAAAACAAAAACAAACAAAACCCATGGCACAGAAGCAGAACAGAGACCGTGCAGGCACGTGCCAGAGTGTCGCCCAGGAAACCCCTTGCCATACACGACAGCCGTGTGACATCATCAAAGGCAATAAGGAAATAAACGTTTTAACGTAAAAACGCAGGCCACTCAGAACTTGTACTGGGAAGAGGTTTCCTGCCGGAACGGAAGAAA
>NW_021896532.1:0-612 GCF_006229205.1 Suricata suricatta
CCTTTGAATGGCAGATTCCTCCTTTCTGTAGATGGAGTACCATTTGTGCCCTTGTACCTATAGCCATACTTTTCCAACAGTGCTCTCAAACATTCTTATAACAAATTCCTTCAATCGAAGTCTCATCCTTCCTTCAGCAACCAGTACAAATTGCTCCCCCTGCTTCAGTGATCCATTTCTAAAGTGCACAGGTCGACCACATTAACACTGATGAATCAAAGCCACAGGGGACCATGTGGTTATGCCGAGAACTTTCTCCACGACGAAGTCTTGTTCCGTTTCATAAATGTGCCTGTGTGGAAGGCTCAGACCTTGCTGTCCAGGATCCAAGATTGGACTGCCTTGGTTTGGATTTTGGCTCTAGCTCTTATTAGCCTTATAACCTCACACTCATTACTTAGACTCTCCAGTAATAACTTTTATTTTAGCTGAAAGCTTAAAATCGTGCTTACTGTATGCCAGGCATTTTCTAAGTGCTTTATATGGATTAACTCATAATCTCCACAACCGCTCTAAAGTTGCCTCATTTTACATGTGAAGAAATGAAGCTCAGACCAGCTTAGTAATTGGGACCAGCTAGGAAGTAGTGGGCCAGGCATAATAGGAAGTTTG
>NW_021896533.1:0-612 GCF_006229205.1 Suricata suricatta
TTCCAACAGGTGTTTTTGTTTGACTTTGTTTTTGATGTGGAAATATTTTATACTGCCTACAATCTAAATATTGCTGAAATGAATAAAATAGAAAAGGCATCTCATTAGCAAGGTCCATTGGAAACAATGCTTACTCCTTGGCAGTAAACAGACAGAACAGACAAACAAACAAAAAACTGGTTTCAGTCTTCAAATATAGCTAAATTCCAAAGGGTTCATAGGCTTAATATATGTGAATGTGTGAGTCTGCGGATGTGTATTTGTGCTGGAAAGGAGAGGACAACATATCAAGTATTTCTAGTGGTTTTAATATGTTGTACTACTACCATTTGATTTTAAGTCTGGAAACATTTAAACAAAATCTACAAGTTGTTCCGAATTTTTTAACATTTATTTATTTTTGAGAGACAGAGTGTGAGCAGAGGAAGGGCAGAGAGAGGAGACACAGAATCCTAAGCAGTCTCAGGCTCTGAGCAAACATTCGGCACAGAGCCTGATGCAGGACTTGAACTTAACAAACTGTGAGATCATGATCTGAGCTGAAGTCAGATGCTTCACCAACTGAGCTACCCAGGCACCTCTGTTTTGAAGCTTCAAAATAACATGGTTCAT
>NW_021896534.1:0-1374 GCF_006229205.1 Suricata suricatta
AAGAGCTGATGCAATCTTGAATCCAAAGGCTGGAAGCTCAGACAGAATCTTTATGTGGCAATCTAGAAGTAGAATTCCTTCTTCTCTGAGTATTTGGAGTCTTGGCACTTAAGGCCTCAACTGATTGGGTGAGGCCCACCCACATTTTGGAAGGTAATCTGCTTTACCCAAAGTCTACTTTAAATGTTAGTCACGTCTGGGGTGCCTGGGTGGCTCAGTGGGTTAAGGTCCGGCTTCAGCTCAGGTCATGATCTCACCATTTGTGGGTTTGAGCCCCACGTCTGGCTCTGTGCTGCCAGCTCAGAACTTGGAGCCTATCTTTGGATTCTGTATCTCCATCTCTCTCTGACCCTCCCCTGCTCGCACTGTCTCCCTCTGTCTCTCAAAAAAAATACAAAACATTAAAAAAATTATTAATGTTATTCACATCTAAAAAATGCCCTTACAGCAACAGCTCAACTTGTGTTTGATCGAACAACTGATTACCTTAGCCTACACAAATTGACACATAAAATTAACACCACCCATCTTCATTAGCCTCTTTCCTCCCATTTAAAGTCATTAAAAGTCTGAGGTTGCACTTTTGCTCTGCCATTGGCTGGCTGTGTTACCTTGGGAAGGTTGCTTGTCCCTCTGGGCCTCCATTTCCCCAACATAAATCTGGGGCAATAATAGGATTGCTCTATAAGAATTAAGTGAATGAATAGAAGAGAGTGAATACATTCAAAAAGTCTATAGAAGAAGAGTCAGCACTATAAACTACTCAGTACATACATATGTACATGCCAGGCACTATTTCATATTTTATATATATTAACTAATTTTTGAAAACAATTTTTATTCATCTTAAAATCACATTTATGAATCAAGAAACTTCCCAGTCATGACCAATGAATGACTTGAATCAAAAAGCAGGGAGAGGAACCATATGTTTGAGGTAAACTGGACAGAATAAAGAAATGTTTCAAACCCAAATGTTCCAAAACATGCCCAGAGCCCTCCCCTCCTTCCGTCCTTACAGACATTTAATCAAGGCCTAGCATTTAAGATAATTTTCAAGAGCTGTTGTCTCAGTGATATTCTTGTTTAGCTGTTTTATCTAATCACTAGTATGACAAAAGCCTTAGATTTTTCTTTCTTTGATAATGTATAAAAAGCATTTCTCATACATTATACTTGAAACAGCCCACTTGTGGAAAACACCAGCTGTGTTTCAATCACCGCTGATCACGTTTCTATGGGGAAATGGATTCCAAGATCCAAGCAAATGACTTACGAATGAATTTGTAGAAAATACCCCGTCTCTAATTTGCTGACCGTCCCCTTTAAATGCTGACAGCATGACGAAGCAGGTAAGGACAAGAGCTTTGAGCC
>NW_021896535.1:0-612 GCF_006229205.1 Suricata suricatta
TGAGGAAGGTTAAGAGGTACAAACTTCCGGTTACAAAATAAGTCTCAGCAATGAAAAGTACAGCATGAAGAATACAGTCAATAATATTGCAAGAACAACGTAGGGGGTCAGATGGTGACTACATTTATGCGGCAAGCATACCGTAATGTATAGAAATTGATGAATCACTATGTTGTGCAGCTGAAACCAAAATAACACGCTATGTTAAAAAATAATAATAATAGTAATAATATACTTCCTTTATAGCTCCCAGTTTCATGGCTATGTAGTGGCAGACCAAGAATCTAAAACGAGTTCTGAGAAACGTGTCGTGATCCGCACTGTGTATCTGGATTTAAGATTAGAAGACCTTCTGCAGATAGAAGAAACACTCCAATATAGTTCATTTTCTGTTATCCAGATTGTACAGGATGTTGAAAACTTTTACTTACTGTTTCCTTTTAACTTTTTAATGTTTTCTATTTTTGAAAGAGAGACAGAGAGCAAGCAGGAGAGGGGCAGAGAGAAAGGGAGATACAGAATCCAAAGCACGCTCTGGGCTCTGAGCTGTTGGCACAGAGCACGATGCGGGGCTCACATCAGGAACTGCGAGATCATTACCTGAACTGAAGT
>NW_021896536.1:0-612 GCF_006229205.1 Suricata suricatta
GAAACACTCCCCAATCATTTCCCTTTGTCCAACACTTTTCATCATCACCGTAGCTTACCTTTCACCTTTTAGTGGACATTTCATTCAAATGAATTCACCAAACTCTCCAGTGCCCAATTTGAGCAATGAATACCCGGACATGAAGAAGAAAGAACCACACCGCTGACCTAAAACACCACGTACTGTATGAGCACAGAAGCGAGCTGTCTGTTCGAGGATCCCGAGCCAGGGAGCACTGAATAGGGGAGGAGGTTTGCATAAAGAATAACTTATGTCAGGAAATAAATGGTATTTCAATTAGAGAGGACTCCCTTCAGCAAAGACACAATTGTGAACGTCCAGGACTTGATTTAAATTGTCTTATAGAGTAACCACCTTTTATTTTCTAGTACTGTTAACTACTCGACTCTTAATGGAGTTTTATGATGTCAACCACTAGATTCAAACCATGCCTTTATTAAGGAGTTTTAGCTGCTCAAACGTCAACAAGAAAGTAATTAATCCTTTCTTAGTAATCAGTGATTTCTTAGTAATACAAAGAAAACATCTGAAAGGGATGTTTTCAAAGTGGCTGAATCTGTCACTTGATCTCCAACGGTGGGACAGAGGGGC
>NW_021896537.1:0-612 GCF_006229205.1 Suricata suricatta
ATACAGGAACTGTTCCTAAAAAAAAGAACCATTGAGAAAGTCGGAATAGAAGAAAGTTACCTAAACATTATAAAAGCAGTTTATGAAAAACCCACAGCTAAGACCATCCTCAATGGGGAAAAACTGAGAGCTTTCACCCTGAGAGCAGGAATACGACAGTGGTGTCCACTTCACCACTCTTCTTTAACATAGTGCTGCACGTCCTAGCATCAGTAAACAGACAAGAAAAGGATTGGCTAAGAAGAAGTCAATCTTTCCTTTTTCACAGATGACATTATACCCTACATGGAAAACCCAGCAGACTCCACCAGAAACCTTCTAGAACTGATCAATGAATTCAGTAAAGTTGCAGGGACAAAATCAATGTTGCATTCCTATACAACTAAAGTGAAACAGCGGAAAGAGAAATCAAGAAACTGAACCCATTCACAATTGCGTGAAAACCCATAAAGAACCCAGGAGTAAACCTAACCAAGGATGTAAAAGACCTATATGATGAAAGCTATAGAAAACTTCTGAAAGAGATTGAAGAAGACACCAAGAAATGGAAAAACATTCCCTGTTCATGGATTGGAAGAATACACATTGTGAAAGTGGCATTACTACCCAAAG
>NW_021896538.1:0-612 GCF_006229205.1 Suricata suricatta
ATATGCATGCAAAATTGTGATGGTGCAATCATAATCTACATACAATTTATGTGTGCTACTTTATAAAATCTGCCATTATCTTGTAAATGGTTTTCCATGTTGCTATATAGTCTTCATAATTATAAATTTGAATGAGTGCATAATATTATATTGGATTGTTGCAGTCTAATTTTCTTAACTGTTCCTCAATGATTAGTGCCTCAACAGCATGTAATTTTGTAGTATAGATAACGCTGTATTGAATATCTTTATACATTTATCTTGTTTCTGTTTAATGTTTCCTTCAGGCAAATTCTCAGGAGTGGTTTTACTGACTCAAAGAGTGAGAATATTTTTAGTGGCTCTTGTAACATGATGTCATATCAGTTTCCAAGGGATTATCATTTTTGCTACTGCCAACAATATAAAAGTATCCCAATTTCACTACACCTTACCCTGTAATGGATAATATTATTGAAAACAATTTTTTTCCTAATTAAATGGTTGTTATAGCATCCAGGGGACAGCCTGATGTTGGGCAACCCAGGGGTGAAGTGGAAAACAAGAAGTGTGTTGGGAGATTGGGAAAGTCTGAACCTGTAATGGGAATGAGTTATGCTCCTCTACTTTTAA
>NW_021896539.1:0-612 GCF_006229205.1 Suricata suricatta
GTAGTCCCCGCCCTGAGGAATCGTAGTTCTAGAGGAGACTTCTGCAGTTGGCATGCTGCCTTCTAATGCTTCTCGAACCCTAGGATTTCAGAGGGAAGTCTGTGCCTGGGATGCGAGGTGCTTGGGCTGCCTGTGCAGGAGGGCCTAGGGAATGTGAGGCAGTGGGCGGTGTGTTTCCTGGGCGCGGACTGTCATGCACGCCCTTGGCGGGGACCACCCCGCAGCGCTCTCTGTTCACAGTCTTCTCCCAGTTTGGCCTTCTGTATTCGCTCCGAGTCTTCCCAAACGCCGCAGTGGCCCGTCCCGGTTTCTATGCCGTCATCAAGTTTTATTCAGCCCGGGATGCTCACAGAGCCCAGAAGGCATGCGACCAGAAGCAGCTTTTTCAGAATTCCCCAGTGAAGGTGGGTCCAAGTAAGAAATTCCTAACTCCCCTGGGACGAAGTGTTGAATTCAGTAATCACAGACTAGCGTTTACAGAATGCTTTTCGTTGCATTGCTACACTCATGCCCCGATTTCCCTGGGTTTTTGGTTTGTTTTGTTTTGTTTTTGTCAGCCGAAGAAACTTGAACTCAGGATAGTTAAGTGACTGACTTGGGGGTCCTGACAGT
>NW_021896540.1:0-612 GCF_006229205.1 Suricata suricatta
CTTCTTTCCCTCAACATAGTGCTTGTGGAATTCACCCCCTGTGTTGTGTATAACTGTGGTAGTTTTGTTTTTTCACGTTTACCTATTACTTAGTGTTCTGTTACAACAATATCATAATCTTATTTACCCATTTTAATGTTCATGGACATTTGGATTTTTTCCAGTGTTGGCTATTTAGAACAATGCTGCTGAGATGATTTTGAATAGACCTTTTGATGCACAGATGTGTATATTTTTCATATGAAATTGCTGAATTCTTGTTTGTGCTTAGATAACCTTAAATAATGGCACCCATATTTCTGAAGAGATAATAATATCAGTTTAAGCTATAGTTGCTACACATCCTCAACAAAAATGACAGTATCCATTCATTAAAATTTTTTAACATTTGGGTTTTTTTTTTTTTGAGAGAGAGAGAAACAGAGCACAAACAGGGAAGAGGCAGAGAGAGAGGGAGACACAGAATCCAACACAGGCTCCAGGTTCTGAGCTGTCAGCACAGAGCCCATTTAATTTGGGTTACTCAAGTTTGTATGTCTTACTGTTTGATCTTGGCTTCAGTTTATGTTTCACAAATTTTGAATGAGCTTGAACCAGCTATTTATATAGGCT
>NW_021896541.1:0-612 GCF_006229205.1 Suricata suricatta
CATTACATTTAATTGATCTACTAGGCAGCACTCAATTGTGCCCATAGAGAGGACAACTAACATACTACTTATTTCTGCTCCATAGTCTTATTTATATCTTAGTGGATATCCTTTCAGCGTGTATTCAAAGCAACACTGCAGCCCTATCACCATCCTTCTCACCAGCTAAATATATGCTGTACCCTAAAAGAATGGCCATTTCCCAATTAGGCTTGTGTCTCTGGTTCTGGGTACCTGGAGGCTTTTTGTTTCTACTCTCCACTCAGTTGCCAAATGATGAAGGAACAATGTTATTCATTTTGTGGCTATTCATTCTCCTTCCGAAACTCAAAAATGTAAATTAAGGCTATAAGTTATTGAGACAAATGAGACTGTTGCCCCTCAAATCAAATAACCTGGTATTTCCATCTGGAATAGATGGAGTCCAAATTATTGTAGCTTTCAGAGTCCCCACTGGCTGTTCAGTAATGCAGGACTGTGTATCTTTGTGGGGATTCCCACAATTCACAAGGCTGGTGTTACTCTATGGGAAGGGAGAGTATTTATCTTTCTATATTTACGTATTAACTCCAACTAGGCTAACAGCCAAGCACCCATTTTTGTCCTCTCTTG
>NW_021896542.1:0-612 GCF_006229205.1 Suricata suricatta
CCTCTCCGTCATGGCTCCAACCATAGTTGAAATTTTACGTTTCCGTGTGTGGGCATTTGATGTCTCTCACCCTACAGAGTGTAAGAGTCACGAGGGTAGGCACCAGGCCTCACGACTTTTCCCCCTGAACCTAATATAGCACCTGGAACATAGTAAGTACGAGAGGTGACACAGTATGAAGAGGCAGTGGGGGGGGGGGAGGGGGGAGGGATGGAAAGAGGCGGGACAGGAAACTAGAAGAGCCTGTTCTGTGGCAATGGCCGCTCTCCCCTGTGGTTGTTCATTCCCTGTCAATTTACCTAATCCGTAAACTGTCCCCCCAGTTCCCTGCCCAGCGTGGTTCCACGTGCAGTTTGGCCAGGAGGAACCTGCTCTGGATTTGGAAGAGGCAGAAGCCACGTGGCAGCCACGCCACACTGAAGGGCAGAGTGGGACACCAGGGGCCACCGGAGCCCCTGCCCTGTGCCCCTGCCTTGTCCGAGGGGAGCAGCCCCCCGAGATCCCCTGCTTCAGCTTCCCTGAGGCTGGGACAAGGTTGGCACACGGCCCCCCGGCACAGTCTCCAACGACTCAAGGTTGGGGTTCGTGAGAGGAAACGCAGATTCTACTTTG
>NW_021896543.1:0-612 GCF_006229205.1 Suricata suricatta
GGCTATTCGGGGTCTTTTGTGGTTCCATACGAATTTGAGGATCGTTTGTTCTAGTTTTGAGAAGAATATTGGGTTTTCCATGTAGAGTATCATGTCATCTGCGAAAAGTGAAAGTTTGACTTCTTCTTTGCCAATTCTGATGCCTTTTATTTCCTTTTGTTGTCTGGTTGCTGATGCTAGGACTTCCAGGACTCTGTTAAACAGCAGTGGTGACAGTGGACACCCCTGTCGTGTTCCTGATCTCAGGGGGAAAGCTCTCAGTTTTTCCCCATTGAGGATAATATTGGCTGTGGGCTTTTCATAAACTGCTTTTATAATGTTTAGGTAAGTTCCTTCTATTCCGACTTTCTCAAGAGACTGTAGAATCTGGCGAGGGTGTGGAGAGATGGGCACCCTCCTAAACTGCTGGTGGGAATGTAAACTGGTGCAGCCACTCTGGAAAACAGTGTGGAGGTTCCTCAAAAAACTATCCATAGAACTCCCTTATGACCCAGCAATAGCATTGCTGGGGATTTACCCAAGAGAGACAGAAATGCTGATGCATAGGAGCACATGTACCCCAATGTTCATAGCAGCAATGTCAACAATAGCCAAAACATGGAAAGAGCCTAA
>NW_021896544.1:0-612 GCF_006229205.1 Suricata suricatta
CATGTGAAGAATGTGAAATATTCTTAGAAAGGGAGAACTCACCAGTGTTGTATACTTTGTTCCTAAACTGGAGAGTTTTAAAATCTGGATAAAGGTGATGGTGTCCACCACTGGGTATTGTAGGGAAAACAACTTGACAATAAACTATAAATTAAAAAAAGAAAAGAAAAAAAAGAAAAAGAAAAATAAGGGGGGGGAAGTGATAGTGTCCTGATGATGGAAATGTTCATTTTGAAGTTCAGTTTCAGTCATTCAAAGAAAATTTTTTGTATAACACATACTAAATTCTAGCCAATGCATCAGTGAACGAAAGACAAAATTGCTGACTTCATAGAGCTTATCTACTAGGGGAGGAATTAGAGTTTGATTAAAGAATTTCAACAGAGAGTTAACTGCAGTGAAAATGACTGTTGCAAATGTCTGAGGGATGAGTATCTGGGCAGAGAAATAGCAAGAGTGAGGACCTTGTGGTGAGAATGTGATCAGCAAGGCCAAGATGACTAGAATGAAATGAAGAAAGGGAAGCATCTAGGAGATGAGGTAGAGAGATATTCTGGAGAAAGATCAAGGATTTGGGATTTTATTTAAGTGTGATGAAAAGTCATTAGAAAT
>NW_021896545.1:0-2997 GCF_006229205.1 Suricata suricatta
GGTCGTTTGGACACTGCTCAAGCTCAGATGTATCTTGACCAGGACACCTCCAACTGGTCACTGATTGTGCCTATCACGCATGGAGAACTTTGCCGGTCGCAACAGGCAGGGCTGCTACCTTGGGAGAAATCAACATTCGGATGAAAGCTCTGAGGATATTTATCTAGACTCCTACAAGCTGTTAGAGTGATAACTAATGATGAGGCCATGGGCATTGTCATTAAACTACTAGCGTTTGAAAATGCCTCTTCTCCCTGTCAGTCCTTTTTATGGGCTATTGGAAAAACAGGCACCTTTACTGATCATGTCAATCAATTTGAAGATGTAAGTCCAGCCTTTATCCAGGGCGTGGCTATCACAGCAGTTTCAGTGGGAGAAACAGACCCTTAATGTGTCAGGTCCTTAAGGCAGTCAGGAGGTACAAAGAGCGAAAACCCCTCCTCGAGGTCTAATTGCTATTCTTGTGGGAAAGTGGGGCCTTTCAGTAGAGACTGCCCTAAGTGAAAAGCAGTTACCTCCCTGCCAAGCGTACCTGTTCCTCAGGTCATTAATAATAACAATGTGCCCAGAACTATGTGCCCTCGGTTCAAAAGGGCTTTCACTGGGCCAAAGATGGAAATCAAAATTTCACAAAAATGGCCAACCGCTGGGGACCAATCTCCAAAAATCTCAGAAACAGGGGAACTGATTGAGGGACCAGCTCCCAGCCAGGGCACTAATTGGGGCAACATCCCTCAGCCCTCACAGTCCGTTCTCCAATTTCAATCTGTCTACAAGCTCTACAGGAGAATGCCAGGCAGCGCAGGACTGGACCTCCGTTCCACCACCTGCAGGATACTAACGCCTGATTCACCTCCTGTAACTATTCCCACCGGTATAAAGGGCCCCGGCCCTCAGGGGTAGTCTGACGAATATTGGAACGTAGCTCCAACTCCCTTTAGGGCATCACTATAACCCCTTGGGTCGTTGATGCTGATTATCAGGGAGAGATCAAGGGGTTGGTGTCTCCTCCTCCTTTCACCAGGCACATTTTTTGGGATCAGAGATTTGCCAGTTACTATTATTGCCTTATTATCACATAGGAAAGGATGCCATTAATGCCCCCAGAAGAGGATGTGGCTTTCGGTCTAGCAATATGGCCTTTTGGACACAGGATATTAAGGCCTCCAGGTCCACTAAAGTATTACAGATTCAGGGAGTCCCTTTTCAAAGACACCTATGCACCGTAGCAGATGTCCCCTGCATGGTAGGAAGAGATTGGCCGTCAGCGTGGCCAACTCTAATGCATCTGTTACTCTTGGCAAAAAACACTCAAATTCTAAAATGGTCAGATGAGGGACACATTCAGGAACTTTTTTTCCTTATGTTACTCTTTCCAACTCTTTTTCGTCATGGGGACAAGAAATTTTATCCCAAATGAGAGTGTTACTTTACACCCCAGGTGACTAGGTCACGAGTCAGATGTTACACGTGGGGCTTCATCTGTACAAAAGTTTAGACAAGACACAAGAGGGTCTAATAACTCCTGTGAATACGAAACTCAAAATTGGACAGAAAAGAGGCTGGCTATCCAGATTTGTAGAAGGGGCCATTGTTTCTTTTGGTGCCAACAGAATAATCTGGAAGTCGGATGCTCCTCTTTGGGTAGAACAATGGTCCTTCACTTCTGAAACAATAGCAGGAGCAAGACACCTAGAACAGCTTAAGGAGGGACCTATCGAATGTTGCAATACTCCATGGAATCCTCCCATTTTTTGTTAGTGGAGAAAATCAGATAAATGGAGATTGTTGCCAGATGAGGGGAATGAATGGTACTATGGAGAGTATGGGCTCTTTGCAACCAGGGATCTTATCCCCTGTGGCAGTGCCAGAAGGTTCTCAAGTAATTGTGATAGATTCACAAGATTGCTTCTTCAACATTCCCCTTTATCATGAGGATTTCCAGAGATTTGCCTTTAGTCTGCCTTCTGAAAACTTTAAGCAGCCTAATCCAAGGTATCAAGGGAAGGTCTCGCGACAGGGAATGAAAAATAGCCTTACACTTTGTCCAAATTTTGTAAATCTGGCCCTTGAACCGATCAGACAGGTTTACAATGGCCTCTACCTCATTCATTCTATGGATGACATACTTTTGGCTGACCCTGCTTGAACAGTGCTGCACGAAATCCTCATGGGAACTGTAGGTTCCCTGCTCCAATTTGGCGTAACAGTAGCCCCAGAGAAGATTCAAGAGGAACAGCCCTTTACTTACTTGGACAGGATACTTAACATTTCAGCAGTGATCCCTCAACCTTCACAACTAAGAAACGACCATTTAGTGTCCCTAAATGATTTTCGAAAACGTTTAGGGGACATGAATTAGATTCAGCCCTATCTAAGTTCCTACTTCAGATCTAAGGCCTCTTTTTGACATCCTTCAAGGAGATCCCGATCCCAAATCTCCACGGAGTCTCACAGAGGAAGCTGAACAGGCCTTGTGTAAGGGGGAAGAGGCCATCAATCATCCAACTTTATCCAGGGTGGACTATCAAAACCCTTGGTCTTGAATTCCTTCCCCCGCTAAATACAGCCCTACTGGGTGTCTTTGGCAGGATGGTCCCTTAGAATGCATTCATCTCCCAGCTACTACTAAAAAAGTTGTTTGGTCGCGATGTGGCCCTTATAATTGTTCCTTACACTAGAGACCAATTAAACAGCTTATTGCAAAACATCAAGGATTTGCAAATTGCTGTAGAAGGATTCATGGGAGAAATTGGTTATCACTTCCCTACTAATCCAATTCTTTATTTTCTAAAAATTCATCCCCTTATATTTCCAAACAACACTAGGTATGAGTCCTTACCTCAGCCAGCCACTTTCTTTTTACAGATGGTCCCTCTAATGGAAAGGCTGTTCCTATTATTGATGGTCACTCCTGTGTTCAGGTCATCAAGGAAACTTATGCTCATCGAACTCAATTAACGGCAGTCATTTATGCTTTTGCCCATTTGACTGAGG
>NW_021896546.1:0-1374 GCF_006229205.1 Suricata suricatta
TTTTTTTTTTTTAACGTTTATTTATTTTTGAGAGAAAGAGACAGAGCATGAGCAGGGGAGGGGCAGAGAGAGAGGGGACACAGAATCTGAAGCAGGCTCCAGGCTCTGAGCTGTCAGCACAGAGCCCGACGCAGGGCTCGAACTCATGGACCACGAGATTGTGCCCTGAGCCGGTCAGGCACTCAATCGACTGAGCCACCCAGGCGCCCCCTGGCTGCTGTTTTCAGTAGCAAGTTATTTAGGTAATTGTATCCCCTGTTTTCTAGGTCAAATAGTATCTTCCAGAAAATTCTCCTGGTAGTTCCTTCTTCCTACTGATGCTGTGTATGACCACTTCTGGAGGTTATTCCTCACGTGCTGTTTCACACGTTCGCACTGAGGCCCTGTGGTGGCGTCATTTGAAAATTTCTTTTCTCTTTTTTTTTTCAGGGGAGTAGAGGGGGAGACAGCATGGCTTCCATGTTTTACCTGCCCTGATAATGGAAGCAGAGCATGCTGGGAAGGTTAGAAGCTCCACCCTGATTTGTTTTGCTTCCCCAGGAGAAGCTGGACCTCTGGGGGGCGCCAGGGAGTGCTGTTTACCAACCAGTGTGGCAGGATTCACGTGTCGCCAGCTGGTGCAGCTGCCTTCATGTTTGAAGGCCCAAATGTCCACCTCTGGAGCCAGACCAGGCCAGGTGCAGGTCAGGCTCTGCTTCCTAGTGGCTCGGGGGCCTGTTCCTTACCTCTGTAAGCTGACTTTCCTCCTCTGAAAAAGGGTGAATCACAGCACCTCGAGGCTGTGAGGCATAAAGGCTCCAGAGTCTGATGTCTGGATTCGAATCCAAGCTCTGCCAGCCTCACTGGTGGTCTAGTGGTTAGGATTCGGTGCTCCAAATCCAAACCCTGCCGCTCTGTAGCCCTGGGATTCCAGAAAGGTTCCTGCTGGCCCTGTGCTTCGGTGGCCCCATTAGCACTTCAAGGGACAATCAGGGCACCATTCCTTGAGGTCGCTGTGAGGAAGAGGTGCAGAACTAGTGCCACCAAAGCAGCTTCAGGCCCCTGGTCTCCCTGCACCTCTGGAAGGATGCGTCCCGCACCTGCTGTGGTCCCGTGATGGGTCTGGGTGGGGCAGCCTCGGGTCCGTTGCTGTTTGGCAATTCAGGGGTACAGGAGGAATTGTTGAATTACAGAAAACACAAAGGGCTTCTGTATCAGTAGGATTCAGAAAGAACCCAAGCGGGCTCACGTCGTGGTCACCTTTTTTTGCTGTGGGTTGGCTTTGGTTGAGGCACTGTCCTTGGGGCCGAGGTCAAGAAGCCAGGGACAGACACCCAGCAGGTGCAACCCCTTTAGACTTTGCAGAATGCCTTCTGCTTTCACTGGTCTTTTGAC
>NW_021896547.1:0-612 GCF_006229205.1 Suricata suricatta
AATTTCCACTCTTAGTAATTACATGACTTATCATATCTAAGCTGAGTCATTAGGCTGATGTCTTTGACATTTTTGATAGGAAAATACTTTTCAACTCTTAGAGTCGAAGAGTTTAATTATCAGTAGCAAATGGGTGGTTCAAATTCCCAGGTGGTTCCTCTTGCTGTTGTTCTGTCTTTCTTTACAGTTGAGTTGTAATTATGACCTGGTTCCTAAGTAGACAGCATAGACTTGTAGGTGCTAAGAATTTCAAGGATCCCAAAGAGAATTATTATATGATGATAAATATATTGATATGAAAGTAATTAAATATATTTTAATGAGAAAGCTCATACAGATCTTTCTCTATTCAGTTATTCACTAAGAATCTCACATAAATCTATCAAAACAAGTATTTTGAAGAAATTTTCAAATATTCAATTCAAATATTGAATGTCTACTATGTTCTAGACACTTTTAGGTGCTGGGGATTTGGTGATGGTAAGTGTAGACAAAGCTGTTCTTTCTGGAAATTTTTAAATTATTATTGAAAATATTATTATTATTTATGAGACTTATGCTTTTGGAACTTCTTCAAAAGCTAAATAAAATAAATGTAACTTGATTTTTTTT
>NW_021896548.1:0-612 GCF_006229205.1 Suricata suricatta
TTTTTTTCTTTGTTGCTATAAAAAAGACACTTTGGATTCTTTTTAAAACTTGTTCTTTATTGTTAGTATTCCGAAAATTAATTATAGTGTGTATCACTGTGGCTTCATTTGTGGTTATTCTTGTTTGAGATTTTGAATGTCTTGAATTTGTGAGGATATAGTTTTTTTTTAATTTAGTAAAAACTTCTATCTTTATTTATCAAGTGGTTTTTTTGTTCCAGTTATACATTTTAGAACTCCTAATATTGCCCTAGACTTTACTTTTTCATTTTAATTTTCTTCTCTAGTTTAGTCTTAGTAGTTTTTATTGCTAGGGTTCAAGCTCATTGATTTCTTTTATAATGTTCAATGTGTTCTTCATCTCATCCAGCAAATTTTTCATTGCAAAAATTGAATTTTTCATCTCTGCAAGTTCCATTTATTTCTACTTTGTATTTCTCTTTTCTCTCTTCATTTTCATTTTTTAAAATCCCTGAATATACTTCTAATGGCATTTTTAAGTCCTTTTCTGCTCTAACAATATAAGCATCTCTGTCACTTCTGCCTCTGTTTCTACTGACAATTGTTACTTGTGTATGTCTTATATTCTCCTGTTTCTTGAAATGTATCATA
>NW_021896549.1:0-612 GCF_006229205.1 Suricata suricatta
CTGTGGGGAGCCCAGGTGCCAGCGCTAGTGCTGGGACAAGCTTACAGGGCATTGTGGAGACCTGGGCAGCCTGACACATGCATCAGCAGCCTTCCATGACACTAGGACAGGAAGGAGCTCCCCATGCCTAGGACAAGTGCCCTGTGCAACAAGGTGAGTCCTCTGGGCTCTGTCCCATTGTAGGTTATGGTGGGGCTCCCGGGGGACCAGGTGGAGAGATGGCTGGCCAACTCCTCTCTGCTCAGTAAGGCCTGGGGTGGGGGGTGGGGGTCTGAGGCTTCACTGAGGCATTTTGGAGGGTGCTAGAAAATCGATCATTTCAGTCCTTGGGTTTTACAGGTGGGGGTATGACAGATAAGTCCTGAGCTTTTATGCCCCAGGATTAGTCAGGAAGGGCAGCAGCAAGCTGTACCAGGAGTCAGACCCAGGTTCGAAGCTGGATTGACACCCGTGAGCAGTATGACCTTGGACAGGTTACCTGATTCTGTCAGACCTCAGTTTCACCACGTGTAAAACATGAAAACCACAGTGTCTCAGCCATAGTGTTGGCCTGAGGAAAAGGTGAAATCGTGTGGGAAAGATGGCCACACTTACATCGAGGGCACAGTGGCC
>NW_021896550.1:0-612 GCF_006229205.1 Suricata suricatta
GAGCGGCCAGGTGAGGAAGGTCATATTTGGTCAGCCCACACTGGGTCCACCCTCCCCGAGCTCAGTCCAGAGAAGTGTTGACTTTGGGAAAGTTCTGGAGGAAGAAAAGGTGACAGTACGTGTGGGGTGGGGAAGGGTCAGGCCAGAGGACTCCCCTCCTTCTCCACTCTCCTTCAAAACAGCCCCACTGTGTTCTTCACTCTCTCCCTCTCTCTTTCAGTCACTCAGCCAATAAACTTCTAGAGGGTGCCTGCTAGGTGCCGTCACTGAGATACACAATAACAGGGGCATCCCAGGTCTCTGTCAAGGAGTTGACAGTGACCAGGCAGGCACATCACATGGGCAGAGGCAAGGTTAGAGAAGAGGCTGCCGGAGGAGGTACTGCAGAAGCAGAGTCGCAGGATGAGTAAGAACTGCAGGATGAGCAAACTGTTCCAGGAAAAGGGAACAGAATCTGCAAGGTAACCGGAAATAAGGCTAGGTAGCTGGGGGTTGAATGTGACACAGGGGGACAGAGCAATGCCGCTGGAGAGGAAAGCAAGGCTGGGCTATGCCATGCTGACATCTGAGGACGCTGTGGAGCCAGGACAGGGTTTACTTTTTTTTTTTTTT
>NW_021896551.1:0-612 GCF_006229205.1 Suricata suricatta
ACTCCAAGTTTCATTGGTTTACCGTTCTGGTTTTTTTTTTTTTTTTTAATTTTTAAATCTGTTTATATTTTTTGTATAGAGAACTTTGAACATTCAAAGTAGAATGATCTAGTGATCTCTGTCACCTGTTGTCCAGCTTAAAACAAGGACCATCCTCCCGTCTGTGTTAGTTGGAGGCAGATTTCAGACATGCAGGGATGTGTGAGGTGTTGTCACTACTGATTCTCTAGGGGCGGGGCACTGAAAATGGACAGGCCTTGAGGGTAGTCTAGGGCTTGGTGGTAGGGTCGCTGCCAAGGTGAGTGACTTTGAATTCCTGCAGCTCTTAGTAAGACCTGGCAAGTGCTTCCTCTAAAGTGTAGCACAGACTTCGTGTGTTGCCTTGGAATTATTGATTAGCATTCTACCATCTTGCAAAAAGGCACTGAGATAACTTTAAAATATATGTAAGATTTGAAGAAGGCTGGGTGCCT
Source organism: Suricata suricatta (assembly GCF_006229205.1). Lineage (NCBI taxonomy): Eukaryota > Metazoa > Chordata > Mammalia > Carnivora > Herpestidae > Suricata > Suricata suricatta. The sequence goes on from NW_021896551.1 coordinate 474, forward strand.
GGGTGGCTCAGTCAGTTAAGCGTCCCACTTTGGCTCAGGTCATGATCTCATGGTTCATGAGTTCGAGCCCCATGTTGGGCTCTGTGCTGACAGCTCAGAGCCTGGAGCCTGCTTCAGATTCTGTGTCTCCCTCTCTCTC
>NW_021896552.1:0-612 GCF_006229205.1 Suricata suricatta
GGGGGGGAGGGAGGTTGAAGGTTGAAGTCCCTCCCAGGCACAGAGCAGCCACACATGGTCACACTAGTGACTTAGGCCCTGCTGAGCGCATCCTTAGCCCAGGGGGGACACAGGACTCCCCCATTTAGAGGCTGTGTGGCCAGTCTCTCTGAACTTCATGATCCCACACTATTTCCTCACTGTGGTGAGTTTGGATGCTCCTACACCATATTCCCATGGCTTTACATCCAAACACTCATATACCCACCCCCAATCATGCATACGTGCTTGCACCCGCCAGTCTCCTACATAGAAGCTTTTACACCCACTTATGGCAGTGGAGACGGGACAGACAGAGGCCAGGAAGTGTTTGCCTTTCTGAATGAGACTTCCACACTGTTCTCTTTGAGGGCTTCTCCAGGGACTAACCTCAAATACACAAAAAAAGACACACAAAGACACTGCCTCAGTGCACTGAAACAACCAGTACCTTGGTTCAACTAAGGTTCTTCTTTTCTTTAAGTGAATGCTTAGGATCACTGACTTTCAGCCTTTCTTTTTAATTTTACATATTTATGGCTATAAATTTCCTTCTGAGCACAGCATTAGCTATAACCCACAAGTTTTTTTTTT
>NW_021896553.1:0-612 GCF_006229205.1 Suricata suricatta
GTGGCTGAGTCAGTTAAGCGTCCAACTTCGGCTCAGGTCATGATCTGCCCATCTGTGGGTTCAAGCCCTGCATCAGGCTCTGTACTGACAGCTCAAAGCCTGGAGACTGCTTCTGATTTTGTGTCTCCCTCTCTCTCTGCCCCTCCCCCACTTACACGCTGTCTCTCACTCTCTCAAAAATAAATAAACATTAAAAAAATGTGTCATGAGTACCTTCATTAAAGGCTTTGCAATCTATGGCTTGATTACCAAGTCAATAGTCCACACTGTTTCCCAGTGATGTAAGATTTCACCACAGCAGCTTACCTCATGGCTTATGGTCCTAAAGGAAATCCTTTATCTTTTACATCCTCCTTTTGTGGCTGCCAACCCACACCCCTCGAGGTATGGGAGTGTGGTAGTCATCCAACTTGTAGGCAGCTTCCCTCATTCTTTCTTCCAGATCGTCCAGCAAACTACAAAATCTGAGACCCGTGATCTTTTTTTTACATTTTCCTCGAAACCCCCCAGCAAACATCCCTTTGCATCCCATTGGCACTGGGTCAGATACCCATTCCTGAGCCGATTATTGCCAAGGGTGATGGGGTTCACTGAATAGACTCATCAGGACCC